>NC_042987.1:3398131-3615631 GCF_901001165.1 Salmo trutta
GGAGATCATCTGGTCACCTACTCTGCGTCTCACAAAGATGTGGCAGGTTGGAACAAAAAATCTCAAATTTGGACTCATCAGACCAAAGGACAGATTTCCACCGGTTTAAAGTCCATTGCTCGTGTTTCTTGACCCAAGCAAGTCTCCTCCTTATTGGTGTCCTTTAGTAGTGGTTTCTTTGCAGCGGTCTCTTCTGAACAGTTGATGTTGAGATGTGCCTGTTACTTGAACTCTTTGAAGCATTTATTTGGGCTGCAATTTCTGAGGCTGGTAACTCTAATGAACTTATCCTCTGCAGCAGAGGTAACTCTGGGTCTTCCTTTCCTGTGGTAGTCCTCATGAGAGCCAGTTTCATCATAGCGCTTGATGGTTTTTGAGACTGCACTTGAAGAAACTTTCAAAGTTCTTGAAATGTTCCGCATTGACTGACCTTCATGTCTTAAAGTAATGATGGACTGTCATTTCTATTTGCCTATGTGAGCTGTTCTTGCCATAATATATGGACTTGGTATTTTACCAAATAGGGGTATTTTACCAAATAGGGCTATTTTCTGTATACCACCCCTACCTTGTCACAACACAACTGACTGGCTCAAACACATTAAGAAGGAAAGAAATTCCACAAATGTAACTTTTAACAAGACACACCTGTTATTTGAAATGCATTCAAAGTGACTACCTCCATGAAGCTAGTTGAGAGAATGCCAAGAGTGTGCAAAGCTGCCATCAAGGCAAAGGGTGGCTACTTTGAAGAACCTCAAATATAAAATGTATTTTAATTTAACTATTTTTTGGTTACTACATGATTCCATATGTGTTATTTCATAGTTTTGATGTCTTCACTATTATTCTACAATGTAGAAAATAGTTTCTGACATAAGACTTTGAAAAGCACCCGCAAATAGGCTACCAGTGCAGCAAGTGCTGAAAAGCTTTGAAAATAATTTGAATTTCAGTATACATCCTTAATTGACTGGAATTTAAATGGAGTTGACCCCAACCCTGTGGCTAACCTTTGTGTAAACAGCCGCTCTTAGCGATACAATTTAGAGTTACCTTTCTAGCTAATAGGCTATGTTAGAGTTTACTCTTCCTCTTTCAATTGTAATGTTGGGATATCAAAATAAGGAACTATCTACCAAATCTATTAATTTGTAAATGTTGCTTCTTCTTGCCATTATCATTCCCCTGATAAAACAAGATGTGAGATTTTTAATTTTTTGCTAACGTATGATGGTGGGTTGCCAGTTTGCCTGGGATTTGAAGGGATTTCAACAGTTTGAAGACTATTGTATAAAGCAATAATGGTGATACTATTGTTGTAGTGGAGATGGATATTGGATCTTGTAATGCGCTAATCCTCTGCATATTACTCAGATTAATCATGTCTCTCTCTGGTCTTTATATAATGCATCCTTGATTTCTCTCTTCAGAGTTGCGTTCATTCCTGCAGACCCTGCTGGACTTGCTCCAGAGAGCAGAGGACTATATCAGAGACAAGGTAGACCTGACCTTCTTCACCCAGACCCTGCCTCAACTGGTGGAACACATCTACAGTACAGCCTTCACCGCCAAGGAGAGGGAGAGGAGGGAGATCCCACAGGAAACAGGTACAACACATGCAGCCCACTACTGTACCCTTTCTAGCCCCCTCCTACTCTCCATTCTGTTAATCACCTACATTCATCTTATCCCCTACCTCCACACACCCTACTACTCCACATCACAGCCCCTACACCCCAGCTATCCCCACAACAACCCCATTCCTCCTCAAAACCATGTCCAAAAACACAATCTTACCCACACAGCCTACCTTTGCTTGTTTCTTTAGGTAGTAATGCTATTTATTAATAGTATGTATGTATTGTATTATATTATAGTATGTATGTATTATATATTCATGTATGTATTATATATTCATACATGTATTATATTATTCATGTGTGTCACATGGCCATTGTATGTGTGTAACAGGGGTATTATTTATTAAAGAACAGGTATGGGGTGCTGTCCGGTCAGGGTCAGAGGAAACTGGTCCTGGGTTGTTCCAGAAGGTAGGCCCCCTGGTGGCTGACTGGGAGAACTACCTCAGGGGCATCGCTGTGGAGTTGGACACACAGACACACGGACAGACAGACGGCTCCAAACCCCTAAGCCAAGAAGAGAGTCTTTTCCTCCAGGTAGGCCATAGTGAACTCAACTCTTCAACACTTTGTAAAGGTAATTTTCAGTCACTTTGTCTATCTTGGGAACTATCTTTATGATCCTCTCCCATGTTGACCACTGGCTTATGAGACTGTGTTGTACTCTTACTTTATATTCAGTAGCTATATCAACACTACTGTTTGCTTTACTGGTGTACTATGCTATACTGTTGCTGTACGTTATTGTTAGTCTGTGCTTTACTATACCCTCTTTATGATGTCATTTCCAGGCAGAGGACCCTTCTCTGCATCAGCTAGAGGGGAAGTACCAGACCATCATCTCAGCCTTACACTCCAAACTGGACTCCAGACCTGCTCCTCCAATCCTGCACCTGAATACAGCCCTCCTCCAGGAAAACTCTCCCAACATTCATGCTGTTCCCACTGAAGAGTCGCCCACCTCATTCCCCCTTCAGGGGTCAGAGTCGCTCACAGCCCTCATCAGTGAAATCCGGAAATTTGGGACACAGAATGAAATGGCGACAGAAGATGCAGAAATTAGTGTAACATCTTTTGAAGAGGACACATTTTCTGATCCAACACCAGTCAGTTCAATAGAGACTACAGATTGGCTTAACGAAGCTGTGACCGAACAGACAACCTTACAGCGCCTGTTCCCGTCTCTGTCCACCATCGGCAGCACCATGTCTCCCATAGCAACGACCTTTGACTCCAGACAGACTCTACTTCCTGGTTCTCCTTCCCTCCAGCTATCCCTCGACCACCGGAGACGCAGGAGTCTCCGCAAAAGGCAGATCCCTGGGGTTAAAGGTACGTGTCACAGCTAGTACTGTATGTCTGTACTGTATGTGTCTGTGATGGTAAGATGGAACAGCTCTGTAATCAACAGTGTCACATTATTACGACCCTGATTTTGTTTTACATTTTTCTGGCCATGTGACATGACTAGGAAACACTCTGGGCCCTAGATAGACTAAACATAAGGCTTGGAGTTTTTCCTGGTCAGGTCACGTGGTCAGGAGAAACCCCTAGCCCCACTCATAGCGTCTGTATATGTTAACATTATCAGTATTGGATATTAGCAACATAATAATAGGTTGTGGGTGTTTGACAGCTTGTCCAGGAGTAGCAGAGTCCACCCAGCAAGTGAGTGGTATCAGAGACACATACAAGTGGATCCTGGGCATCCCCACCAAGAACCTCCACATGAACTTCCAGGAGGTGAGTTATTCTCTGCACAGGAATATTTACAAGGTCTATTTATAAGGGATATAATTATGTGGATATAGGGATTGTGCCTGTTATGTCAGACAAGTCAACTCAAACCAATCAGACTTGTTCCATCACTTTTTCTCTATTCAAGTAATGTGTTACTGTCACTGAATAACGGTGTCATCATGTCCTGTGTTGTTGACCAACGTCCCTATCTCTCGCACTCTCTTTCTTCACCTCCTCCTCAGTTGCTGGTGGACCTGAGCTCTAAGAACGATCGGGGTCTGTACGAGGCTCGGGTCAGGGCGGTGGTTGGGGGTCGACCTCTGACTTTCTACAGCCTGGTGGGTCTGGAGAATGAGTCCTTCTACCGTAGCATGCCGCGCATCATCGCTCTGGCCCTGGACGCTCTCAAAACGTAAACAATATCAACTTCAACAAAACGAACACATGTCAAAGACTCAGTGGTTCAGCGAAGGCATGGTCTAGTCAGCTTGTGGTGCCAGAGACCAGAGAGGGGGAACAAACCCAGTGTGACCTAAAAACTGGCGACTACTCATTCAGATGGGAGGCGAGAGGACTGGGCGTTCTAGGAGACCTAAACATTAGGAATGTAACACCTCACCAATACACATCAGGTCATGTTCAAATGTTTAAGATGCGAGAGCATCAAGTTTATCGGTGGGCGGGAGCCCAAACTGATCCAAATTACGTATGCATCGGTCAGAAAACCCATTTAAAAGGTTCCAAATTGACATTTAACCGTTTTTTTACTTTATATAGTGTTATTCCGGGAAAAAACCCACTGATGCGTCCTCCTTCAGTTCAGTAGCCTATCAAACTTTAATGACGTAACTGCGTATGAGTGTGAGATAGCAACTGTGCGTACAGTGCTGGAGACAGCTGCTCGCGCCAACAAGAGGTTGTTCTAGTTGTTCTAATGGGCTATTCGTACATCTGCATTCAGATGCTTGTAATGGCTTTCACAATGTCAAATCATAGGCTTTATTAGTTGAGTGACAACAAATGTAATTTGGGTCATTGTTACCAAATGAGCTGTAGAAAGTGTTTTTTTTAACTCGAGTTGTGTAGCCTACCGGAATGGATGCAACTCACATCCAACTGTTGAGTTTTGGGTTTTCAATCATTCAGATTTCATTTAGATTGTTCAGGTTCACTATAAGAAGTAGTTTTGGTAGTTTTGCTTTAAACAGTCAGTGTATTTGGTCACTTCAACATGAACAGGGTATGTTCGTTAAGGACAGCAATAAGTTTTGCCAGCTGCGCATGGTTGCGTTCATTCATTTGTTAAAGTGGGAGAAGCTCTCCATAGAACTCCAAACGGTCTGAACCATTCCCCTTTGAGACGGGGTAAAATCCAAAGCTGCATTATATTAATTGGCTAAATGCCATGCTAATTTCTAAAGATAAATATTGACATAGTACTAGCTCGAAACATGTTTAATCTGCAAAAATGACAAGTTAATCAGTGGGCGATGGTGATGTCAGAGAAAAAGTGGTGGGAGAAAAAGCATACATTTCCCCACTCCTAATCTGATAGTGGGGTGGTAGATTCTCAGTCTGCTCTATGGCTCAACTCGGGTGCCTACACACACACACACACACACACACACACACACACTGAGGGCCACTCAGCTTAGAGAAGTCATCTCAGACAGATCCAGCTCAGAGAGGCCCAGCTTCTGAGCTCCCATCAGCAGCAGTTATTAATTAAAAATGGAAAATGAATGTGTTCAATGCAACAACAAAAAAGTGCATTGAACCGAATTGCATCAATTCGTTTCCCTAATCAAACCAAATCGCACCGACTCGTTTCAAATTAAAACGTATCGTTCCTGTATTGTACTGGAGCCAATGTGTCCAAATGCGTATCAAATCGTCCGTGCAAATGGGCGCAAGTACACACGTGCACACACACACACACAATGTGTGAGACTGCTGGCAAACACTGAAGAACAGAGACAGGAGAGTGACATTACAATATGACATCATGTCAACCCACCTGAGAGCCTGACCTCTATATGTACACACAGCCCTGAATGTATTGGACCATTCTGCCTAGCAACCATTCATGGAGATGAGTTATTTTTTTACATGGCTGGCGTATCGCAGTGAGACAGCCATAGAAATAGATAGAGAACTAATTTTTGTATCTGTGCCATTAAAATGGTGGAATCCCTCAATGGCGATGGCCATGCTAAAACGGGTTATATCCATGTGTCTATCTCTATGGACGCAACCCATTCTAATTTTTGAGCCTGTATAAATAAATAAGTTATTCAAAATGTCGGTTTTTCTGCAAAAGGTTGAGCCTCTTGTGAAGCAAGCAAACTGTAGGCCCCTTCATACTGTACATTGGTATATCATTTTTCGTTGCTATATTTATTTGTATAGAGAACTGCTTTGTATTTTTCTAATAAAATATCAATAAAATTGTTATTATTCTATGTCTGGTGAAGTGCACAGAGAATCCTTGTCCTCATTTCAACTCGGATTCATTCATTTGTAAAAAAAAAAAGTTTTTATGAAAGTCCTATTGGTCTGATAATATGTTGAATTATATTATGTGAACACACTCACTTATTTTGTCCATCTACACTAAAGCAGAATAAGTAATGACCCTTGACCCCAATCTTCTCTGTTGAACTCCGACTCATTAACAGTAGCTTTCCTGTCAACACAGCAGCTGCTCTGGTCCATGATGGGGGGGTTGGGTCTCAGGGTGACAATCAATCCCACTCCTCTCCACTCTGAGTCTCCTAATTCCTCACCTCTCTCTCTCTCACACACATCCCAGACACTGGTCATAGAGCTGAGATTGTCTTTCAGGTCTGACATGATGATTTGAGGATTTTGTATACACACTATCTACAAGCAATTGTTTTGAATTACCAGAAGACAAACGATAACTGTGTTTCCAGACTAACTTTACAGATTAGATGTTACCCTGATGGGAGACATTTGGGTAATGATGGTGGTTGGGGAAAGGAATGGCTCAGACTCGCTTTACATACTGTAGGCCTATAGCTCTGTACCACCACATGAAGGTATAAACGCTGGTAAGAATGTTAGTCTAATTTTCCTGTTAGCATGGCTGTTAATTGGAGGAAATTCAGTTGGTATTTGGGAGGAATGTCAAGGTGTGGATCAGTAGCCTATAGATTTTCTGAGAGTGTGGCAGACGCGTTATGTAATAATGAGTTAAACGAAGCTTCAGAAATATGTGTTCTCCTCAGGGAATCTGTATTTTGAGATGAATAATGTTTTTGTTTTTCATGGGGGAGGGGGGTAGCTGTTTTGGGGGGGGATACAGTATACATTAATAGATCATTTTAGATCTGTGTATATTTCTATACCATTGGGGAAAGTATCAAAAGTATTTTTGCTTTAGCTGACAAAGCAAAGCCAGTGTGTTTACCTATTGGAAGTGTGAAAGGTCCAATGCAGCTATTTTTATTTCAATATCAAATCATTTCCGGGTAACAATTAAGTCTCTTACTGTGATTGTTTTCAATTAAAATGCCATCTACCGAAGAGCCCGCTCCATCATCGTCAACTGCTTCCTCTTCGACTGGCAGAACTTCACCATGTTCTTCCGGTGTGGGCAGCATACACACTCCCAATCAGAAAAACATCCCCTTAGCCAAGACATACCCCCAACCTCTTCAGTGATTTGAGCCTCTGGGTCGATCACCACCCACTCCACAAGCTGGTTGTCCTCCTCTGTTGTCCTCCTCTCCTCTAGTTCTATCTCGTTAACGTTGTAGGTCTGGGAACTGAACACAGGGGAGACACAGACATCCATAGACACAGTCACAGTCATCCATTACTGTTTCCAAGACAGCACGCTGAAAGGAGACATCAGCATGTTTGTTAGGAGTATTGTCCCTGGCCTGGCTGACAGGGAGAGATTGAAGAAAGACAGTGAATAAATCTGAATATTAAAGTACCTTCCTTTCTTAAAAAAAATCAGGAGGATGAATGCAAAAACACAGACCTTTCATATCAGTAAGCTGTCTATCATGTTGACCAACTTGGTCTTCCTCATATTTGTTGTTTAAATTACTGTGTGCTTATTGGCAGACCAGGTTTAGGCATTACCCGTATCCTCTATATATTCCCTAAAAACAAATACAAAGTTCTCTCAACATCCATCGCTCTCTCGTTCTCTCTATTTTTCTCTCTTTTTCTAGCCAGAATTGGATATTGTTCTAAGCAGCATATCTGGAAGTCATGACACTATTCATATTAACTCTAGCTCTCTACTGTTGCCTGAGAATGGGGTGTGGATCATCAAGTACAGGCCCGCTAAGAAGCTGATCAACCAGCTCTACACTAAAGATAAGTTAGAGTACCAGGAAGGGGTGTTCTTCCTGATCATCCATCAACTGACTGACTCTCTCTGTGGTTGTGGGGTTCCAGAAGTGCACCGTGTCCATCATGATCCTCCTGGCCCAGACTGTCTTCCTCATAGCCAAGAATGTTCCAGAAACCTCCCAGGCTCTTATAGGAAAGTAAGACCAATTTAACCACAGAGATCCTATTAAATTAGTTATTATGTGTAGTATTATTGATGTTGTGAACCTGTATTGTTTCAATGGCTTCTGATAATATAAAGGTGAATATGTCTTTGCAGGTACCTGCTGTTTGTGATGTCTGTCACCACCATCGTAGAAATTAACTGAGTCATAGTGTGCAAAAATGTCTCTATGGACCCCCAATACCAACCTAGTCTCAGAGCATTTCGTATCATCCTGTACGTAAATCGGAGACAAGCAATTTAGTATGATATGACACGTTTCGTATGGTATGTATCAATTAGTGGATGTCCATCAGGCATTCATATGATATATTACGAATTACAACTCATATTGTATGTTACGAATTTACAAAACGTACAATATGTTACAAATTCAGGACAGATGGCTAACATTAGCTAGCTGGCTAACGTTAGCTAGGTTAGGGGTTAAGGTTAATGTCAGGATTAAGTTTAGGAGTTAGGTTAAAGGGTTAGGGTTAGGGGAAAGGTTAGCTAAAAGGGTTATAATTAGGGTTAGGGAAAAGGGAAGCTAACATGCTAAGTAGTTGCAAAGTAGCTAAAAAGTATTAAGTAGTTGAAAAGTTGCTAATCATCTAAAAAGCTTCAGTTGTCCGTGATGAAATTCGAACTCGCAACCTTTGGGTTGCTAGACATTCACGTTGTACGCACACCACTCACCCCGACCAACCACCTTAGGTAACCATCTGTCTTATGTTATCATACTAAACGTAACATATCATACTAATTAGAGTGCCACGAATTTACTTTACTATGTTATGTCTAGTCTATGAGACCAGGCTGCCAATACATACATCATGACCAATAAAGTCAGGAAGGTAAGACTGTAAGACTGTGATCAGCAAGTTTGTCAAAAGCTTTCATGCCTCAAATGCCTCAAATACATGGGCCTCTGCATTATGAGATGGCTTGTTGTTAGGCCATAAAGGAACGTTTGGCTGCTCTGGTGGTGTTGACCTTTGACCTTGTTGACTTAATGTCCTGCTGAACATCCTACCTCGGCTGCTGAGGATGCAGATCTGACTGGATGCAGATCTGACCATAGTCTGAGGACTATGACTTCAGTGATGGAACCAGTAATGGTCACAGTACCAATGGAGGGCGTAACAGTCCCCTGCTGGCGCTACAGCTCCCTGGGACTCATCCCCAAGGCGGAGGAATACGCCATGAATACAGCCCGGTTGGAACTCATGTTCTACAGGCTCAGAGAGAGGGACAGCCTGATGAAATCTGCACTGGAGAAGATCTGTGAGTAGGGTTACTAGGATACTTTCCAGGGGAATATGGGGAATTGATGGGAATTTTTGGTTACACTGTACCTACCCTGCACTGAACCAGGATGTTGACATGAAGCTAAGGTTAGGGTTAAGGTTAGAGCTAAGGTTTTCTTTCTTTCTTTTTTATTTTACCTTTATTTAACTAGGCAAGTCAGTTAAGAACACATTCTTATTTTCAATGACGGCCAAGGAACAGTGGGTTAACTGCCTTGTTCAGGGTTACTGCTGTCAGTTGGGAGCACCGGAGGGGAGCACTGGCCTGGGGGTCGTTTTTGCCTGCCATGAATAGTCAACTTGACCAGCGATAATATATCAAGCAGGAATGAGTTGACAGAGAATCCACGCATCAGGCGCGACTCTCACTCTCTCGCTGCAGAGTCCCCGCGCCAAAAATGACATCAGGTCTTCGTGGAGGAATTATATCATATATCATAGTGCAACGTAGCGATCATAATATGACATTGAAGGCAATATGTTTCAACTAGTAAAAAATAGTAAACCTAGACTATGGACTTGCCAGCATTCGGTCATGACTCATGCCACATAAGCTAGGGAAAGTGCACATACACTGTACAGCGAAACAGGCTACAGTAACGTAACCATAATACACCCTTGAACGTAACACAGTAGCCTGTGTGACACAACACAGGAAATGACAAAGATAATTAGCGCCATTAGTACCACCATTACAAGTTACAATAATATACAGCTCTGGGAAAGATTAAGAGACCACTCTTATTTTTTTTACAGAGCTGTATTAATGTAGCCTACTGATACACTAATGATAGTATGATAATAGTGTATTTTCTTTGTAAAGGTGGAGAAGGAAGCAGCAGCAGCACTAGAGCTTCAGGTGCTCCTGCAGAACTGGAGATGGTGGTCAGTTCAGAGTCAGACTCAGAGCAGGAACCTTCAGGTACAACTTCAGAGCACAAACCTAAACATGTAGGCTATGATTTTAGATTAATATGTACTTTATTTATGAGATTATCAGTAGGACTGTAATCGGGGGCATACAATCGATGACTGCACAAGTAATACAAGTTTAAGTTTAGGTTATTTACAATGTTAATCTCATTCTGCAGAGCAACCAGAGGTGCAGAGAGAGAGAGAGAGAGGTTCAGCGCCCAGTACAGGGAAAAAATAAAGGGACAGCGAAAGCACTGAAAATCAATTTTATTATTTTGCCCATTCTCAGTCCAAGGATTTTGACTTCTTTTTTCAGTACCACCCAAAACAAACCCCCCAAAGAGTCATTCCCAATGTATTCCACTCCAAAGATGGCACAAACAGAAAATGGCTGACATACAATGAAGTAACTCACTCCTTGTTCTGCTCAGTATGTCTTGCCTTCGCAAAACCTTCAGCCAGTGATAGTGCATCTGTCAAAGGAGGCATGCAGACCTGGAAACATGCCCATCAGAGAGTACAGGAACATGAACACTTTAAAAGTGCCTTCCTCACCATCTTAAATAAGCATGCCCCACTCAAAAAATGTATAACTAGGAATAGCTATAGTCCTTGGTTCACTCCAGACCTGTCTGCCCTTGACCAGCACAAAAACATCCTGTGGTGTTCTGCATTAGCATCGAATAGCCCCCGTGATATGCAACTTTTCAGGGAAGTTAGGAACAAATATACACAGGCAGTTAGAAAAGCTAAGGCTATCTTTTTCAAACAGAAATTTGCGTCCTGTAGTACTAACTCCAAAAGGTTCTGGGACACTGTAAAGTCCATGGAGAATAAGAGCACCTCCTCCCAGCTTCCCACTGCTCTGAGGCTAGGAAACACTGTTACCACTGATAAATCCACTATAATTGAGAATTTCAATAAGCATTTCTCTACGGCTGGCCATGCTTTCCACCTGGCTACCCCTACCCCGGTCAACTGCCCGGCACCCTCCACAGCAACCCGCCAAAGCCCCCACCATTTCTCCTTCACCCAAATCCAGATAGCTGATGTTCTGAAAGAGCTGCAAAATCTGGACCTATACAAATCAGCCGGGCTAGACAATCTGGAGCCTCTCTTTCTAAAATGATCTGCCGAAATTGTTGCAACCCCTATTACTAGCCTGTTCAACCTCTCTTTCGTATCGTCTGAGATTCCCAAAGATTGGAAAGCTGCCGCGGTCATCCCCCTCTTCAAAGGGGGTGACACTCTAGACCTAAACTGCTACAGACCTATATCTATCCTAACCTGTCTTTCTAAGGTCTTCGAAAGCCAAGTTAACAAACAGATTACCGACCATTTCGAATCCCACTGTACCTTCTCCGCTATGCAATCTGGTTTCAGAGCTGGTCATGGGTGCACCTCAGCCACGCTCAAGGTCCTAAATGACATCATAACCGCCATCGATAAGAGACATTACTGTGCAGCCGTATTCATCGACCTGGCCAAGGCTTTCGACTCTGTCAATCACCACATTCTTATTGGCAGACTCGACAGCCTTAGTTTCTCAAATGATTGCCTCGCCTGGTTTACCAACTACTTCTCTGATAGAGTTCAGTGTGTCAAATCGGAGGGCGTGTTGTCTGGACCTCTGGCAGTCTCTATGGGGGTGCCACAGGGTTCAATTCTCGGGCCGACTCTCTTCTCTGTATACATCAATGATGTTGCTCTTGCTGCTGGTGATTCTCTGATCCACCACTACGCAGATGACACCATTCTGTATACTTCTGGCCCCTCTTTGGACACTGTGTTAACTAACCTCCAGACGAGCTTCAATGCCATACAACTCTCCTTCCGTGGCCTCCAACTGCTCTTAAACGCAAGTAAAACTAAATGCATGCTATTCAATCGATCACTGCCCGCACCTGCTCGCCCGTCCAGCATCACTACTCTGTACGGTTCTGACTTAGAATGCGTGGACAACTACAAATACCTGGGTGTCTGGTTAGACTGTAAACTCTCCTTCCAGACTCACATTAAGCATCTCCAATCCAAAGTTAAATCTAGAATTGGCTTCCTATATCGCAACAAAGCATCCTTCACTCATGCTGCCAAACATAACCTCGTAAAACTGACCATCCTACCGATCCTCGACTTCGGTGATGTCATCTATAAAATAGCCTCCAACACTACTCAACAAACTGGATGCAGTCTATCACAGTGCCATCCGTTTTGTCACCAAAGCCCCATACACTACCCACCATTGCGACCTGTACGCTCTCGTTGGTTGGCCCTCGCTTCATACTCGTCGCCAAACCCACCGGCTCCAGGTTATCTACAAGTCTCTGCTAGGTAAAGCCCAGCCTTATCTCAGCTCACTGGTCACCATAGCAGCACCCACTCGTAGCACGCGCTCCAGCAGGTATATCTCACTGGTCACCCCCAAAGCCAATTCCTGCTTTGGTCGTCTTTCTTTCCAGTTCTCTGCTGCCAATGTCTGGAATGAACTGCAAAAATCTCTGAAGCTGGAGACTCATATCTCCCTCACTAGCTTTAAGCACCAGCTGTCAGAGCAGCTCACAGATCACTGCACCTGTACATAGGCCATCTGTAAACAACCCATCTATCTACCTACCTCATCCCCATACTGTATTTATTTATTTATCTTGCTCCTTTGCACCCCAGTATCTCTACTTGCACATTCATCTTCTGCACATCTACTATTCCAGTGTTTAATTGCTATATTGTAATTACTTTGCCAACATGGCCTATTTATTGCTTTAACTTACCTCATTTGCACTCACTGTATATAGTCTTTTTGTTTTCTTTTGTTCTACTGTATTATTGACTGTTTATTCCATGTGTAACTCTGTGTTATTGTATGTGTCGAATTGCTATGCTCTATCTTGGCCAGGTCGCAGTTGCAAATTAGAACTTGTTCTCAACTAGCCTACCTGGTTAAATAAAGGTGAAATAAACAGAAGCAAGACCCATAGAGAAAGTGCAGAAGCCTTTTTTCTCAGAGTCAGCGAAGCAGACATCCGTACCCTTCTGAGTGATACGCAAATGTCAGCTCAACGAGACCAGGTCAGAAAGAGGAGGCAGGTCATGGAACGTGTGATTGATGTAGTTAAAGTTATTGGTAAATGTGGGCTTAGCTACACAGACACGAAGCCGCATATAACTTGGAAAACATGGCCGTCAATCATGGCAAGTTTCTTGAGCTTATATTGTTGCCAAGCAAATATGATGTCTGCCTACAAGAGCATGTTTGTAACGACTCTCGTTGGTGGTAGGAAGAGTAGACCAAAGCGCAGCGTGGAAAGTGTTCATGATTCCTTTATTCACAAAACACTTAAACAAAATACCGAAAGGCAAAAACGAAAGCGCACAGTTCTGTCAGGCATGGACACTAAACAGAAAACAAGATCCCACAAAAACCCAAAAGGAAAATGACAACTTATATATATGATCCCCAATCAGAGACAACGATAGACAGCTGCCTCTGATTGGGAACCACACTCGGCCAAAAACAAAGAAATAGAAAACATAGACTTTCCCACCCGAGTCACCCCCCTGACCTAACCAAACATAGACAATAATAAGGATCTCTAAGGTCAGGGCATGACAATGTTAGTGATTGCATTGAGAAGAGCAAAAAGCAGATGGGAAGTAAAGGAAGCGGGTCCTTCGTAACTTTGATGTCAGAAACAACAGCAAATAATGTAATTGAAGTCATCAGAATGTTGATTCAGCAGACAATTGCTGTTGAAATGAGAAAGACAGGGATGTTCTCAGTACAAATGGACACAACACAGGATTTAACATCCAAAGACCAGTGTGCAGTAGTTCTGCGATATGTTACTGATGTTGTCCACGAGAGACTCATTGCGGTCATTGACTGTGAGTCATCGACTGGACAGTACTTTGTGGACCTTGTGAAACAGACCATTGCGAAGATTGACATAGATATCAAACAGGTGTTGGTAATGCAACAGACGGAGCAGCTAATATGCAGGGATAGTACAGGGGCTTCTCTGCATTGCTCACAGGAGAGTCTCCTAACCAAGTACACATATGGTGTTACTCACATGTCCTCAACCTTGTGCTAACTGACACCACTGAGGTTGTTGTGGCAAGTGAATCCCTTTTCTTACTACTGAATGACATTGCAGTGTTCGTTCGAGAGTCCTACAAGCGCATGAAGCTATGGGAGGAAACCAGTGAGGACAGGAAACACAAACGGCTTGATGTAATTGGTGAAACACGCTGGTGGGCCAAAGACAAGGCCATGAGGAAAGTATTTGGAGCTTTGCAAAGCCTGACTGTGCACTTTACACGGATCTGGTCATCACTATGGAAAGAATTTAAAAGGATGTGACCATAAAACCTGCATTCTGAAGCAAGTCCCAAGGGTACAAGGATGCTCTCCTAAATTATGAAACCATACTTACAGCTGAGGTTTTTCTCTGGATTTTTGAGCAGACGTCCCCTCTCTCCTAAATACTTGCGAACAAGTGGCATGGATATCGTAACAGCACAGCACTTGGTGACGGGAACAGAGGATAACCTGAGAAAGTGTGCCCGAGACTTTGAGGGTGTGAAGAGGGCAGCAGACGACTTTGTTGAGTGGGCCAATGGGATTCTGGAGGAGCAGAAGGACTGTGATGCCGAAGCTCAGACTGCTCTCCCAGAGAAGAGAACAAAAAAAGAAGAGAAAACCAGGTGAGTTGGCAGAAGACGAGCCCATTGCTAATGCAAACATGGATTACAAAATCAAGATCCACAATGTGGTACTGGACACTGCTGTTATGCAGCAAATGCAGTGCTGTGAGCAGATGTCTCCTGCATGAGGGGCCTTCCAAAGACAGCCATGAAGGAGCTCAGCAAATGCTTCCTGGAATTTGATGAACATTCCACTGTTGAGGCATTGCAGGCTGAACTGATCAGCCATGCACAACAGTGAGAAAGACTGAAACAGTCAGCATTGGAGGAGTACAACCAGGGCCGCCGCCGCCAGTGATAAATCAGGGGAAGGCTTTGAGGATCCTGATGAAAGTGTGGAGTTGGTGAGCAGAAGTTGTTCCACATGTTAAAACTGCCCGATATGCTGCTATCTTCTCCTGTCTCAGTACAATCTGCTCACGGATGCGTATCACATCATTGGTTTGGGCTACAAGTTCCTCCTCACCCTATCCATCACTTAGGTGGCTTGTGAGAGGACCTTCTCCACCCTGAAATTCGTGAAGAACCGCCTAAGAACCTCCCTCATTCAAGAGAACCTTGACGCGTTCCTTTTGATGGCAACAGAGAAGGAGATTCTTATGGGACTTGACAAAGATGACATCATTGGCAAGATGGCAGAGAGCAGTGAGTTACTGCGCTGCCTACTGGTTTACTAGTGATAATTACTTACTGGTTACTCGTAGCTATGATATGACGCTTCCTTATTAACAGGCTGACAAGGGTGAAAGAAAATTTGCTGTGCGTTAAAGCTTTTGTACAGAGGCATGTTTTTTGGACGTTCGTATTGTACTTGCAGTTATGTGCCAATGTTCAATTTCATTGACTTGGTGTATAGATGGGTTTATTTTGTGCTGTTTGCTTCATGGACACCAGTGAGGGAACTTTGTAATCTAAAAAAAATTGTAGAGGAGTGCTTTTTCGACTTTTGTATTATACTTACTTACATTGTTGTAGCTTATGTTCAAGTTCAGTGAATGTGTGTGAAGTTTTTTGATGCTTTTGATATGCTTGAATATGAAGATAATCATTTGAACATTTGAGCTAACTCTGTATATCTAATTATCTTTTAAAAAGTGTAGGCTAATTGTGCATCTAGCCTTGTACATCTGTATGTGCTATGATTAGTGTATTCCTAGTGAGTTTTTGAGGGTGCACCCATAGCCATAGCATACCTTGAAAACGCAGTGTTCAGATAGGCTACATGTTGGTCAGTCCCAAATGTTTGTATTTTGTAATGTGGATAACTTTCTTCCCAGATGAACATAGTGGCCACATTTATAACTAGTTTTGTACCCGTTACATCAACAAATAGGGTTAGCCTACAAAATTAGCGGTCTGGTGGTTTGCGTGAACAGGGTGGCTTGTGATGGAGTCAAATTCCGGGCCTGAATTATTGTTTCGGTCCGCCCCTGACAATGAGTACTTACAATACTTGTTGCACTGTACTGACAGGAATAATTACACATTAATAAGGACAGTGTAATGTTAAATGTTACCAAATTTTCAATTTTAGCTGCAAGAAAATTGCAAAAAATGTGTATCGGTTGATTCCTTTTCACTATAGCTCTCTGTGTGACATTTGACCCTAGATATCGGTCTGGAGGGGGGTATGGCCCAAGAATTGGGGGCCAGCCTGGCCTAGGCTTCAGCGGAGGTGCCCAGTGTTTGGCATCCTACAAACATATCGCTGAGAGTGCCCAGCAACAAAATTACTTAGAGAGTGTGAGTCTCCCCAAACTGTTGCACCTACCTGGGTGATGCACGGCTACTATTTTGTGCCAGAAGATGTGGTTCCTGGTTGGACGGGTGATTGACAGGGTGTGCTTCATCACCATGGCGCTGTCGTTCCTCATGGGTACCATTGGAATCTTCCTGACGGGACATTTCAACCAGCCGCCCTCCGTGTCTTTCCCTGGTGATACCAGGGAGTGCCTTCCTCCGTTAGGGAATAACATCACCAATCCCTCTAGGAATGAAACTGGAGCAAATCTACTGGGGTAACACTATATGAAAGGGCATGACATATCCATAAACAAGGAGGCATATAATGAATGGGGTTTAGCACAGGTTTTTGTGGCTAGAGAATGCTTTGAAATATCTATGGTTATGTATGCACTGGGGGTCTGAGACTGAAACTAAACCATGTGGGTCTGTCACAGGTTTTGCAGTCTATGAGTTTGCTCATTCACTGAGATGAGAAGGGTTTTGGCAGTAGATATCCGTGCTGTATACAGAGGGCTTGACAATAGGCACTGATGCCTTATATGCTACAAGCATGATATGTGTGATTCAGAGCAATGGTTGAAGGTGTTTTTTAACAGAGATATTACCACTGAGTAATATGCAAAAATGGTATCACACTGTTAACAATTCCAAGATGGCGTAGCAGTCGGAGATGTGTTTGTCTTGTCCCATGTAAATAGTCTGTTTCTTCTGGGGTTTTTTTCGTATATATTTTAATCTCACTTTCCATCTACGAACTAAATATACTTTCCTGTAACCCGCCTCACCCATTGTGGTACGGATCTTCTATTTTATACCTTATAACTGGAACCTCCATCAGCAGCTAGCCAGCTAACTAGCTTCTAGCTAGTAGTCATTGTTAGCCACTGCTAGCAGTCTTCACTTTTAGTTTGGACACCAGCCAGCCTCAGCTCGGTCAAGACCTGCCAGTCTACACAGCGAGATATCAACCCAGAGCATATCGGACTGCTTTTCTCTACCACATCACCGGATTCCTGCCGCAAGCTCTGGACCATTATCGCGGCTAGCTAGCTGCAACCGAGTGGCTATTGTTGGCTAACGCCTCTGTCCCTAAGCAAGCACCAGTTAGCCTTGAGCTAGCCTCGAGCTAGGCCCATCTCCCGGCTAGCCGACGAAGTATACCAGCTAAAATACCTCTTTTGCCAATTGGCCTGGACCCTTTATTGTCGACACGGAGCCCCGCCGATCCATCACGACTCGTCTGCCGACGTAATCATCATATGTGGTTTCAACAGGCTTTTCAGTTGCGATGTCGCCGAAGACCCATCTGCTAGCCCCGGCCCGCTAGCTTTCTGAACACCGTGTCTCCCGCTTGCCTAGCATAGTAGCGACTACCGAACGGCTCCCTGACTCACCTATTGCTGCTCATTGGACCCTATGATCACTCAGCTACACAGTTGATGGCTGCTGGACTGTTCACTAACAAGGTACATCACTTTGTTTATCAGCCTCGAACTCAGGTCCTGTGTGTACCTAACTGACCCTCTCTGCCCATTCATCGCCATTTACCCATTGTTGTCTTAGCTCTCCTGATCAACTCCTGTGATTGCTTTATGCCTCTCTCTAATGTCAATATGCCTTGTCTACTGCTGTTTCAGTTAGTTCTTATTGTTTTATTTCAGTGTAAAGCACTGCTTTGCTTTATCTTGGCCAGGTTGCAGTTGTAAATGAGAAATTGTTCTCAACTGGCCTACCTGGTTAAATAAAGGTGAAATAAAAAATAAATGTACTAACTTTAAGGCAACCATCATTCTTCATGTTTTTTGTAAAATGGTTGACTTTATGATTTTTACTTTATTTGAAATCTAGTGTGTTGAACATGCAGTGTTTTTTGTTCAAATATGAACTTTTTCTCATTAAAAGTAATGGTATAACAACTTTTTGTGATAGGAGCCATGTTCACACTTTCAACAACATCATTTCTAGAAATCAGCCAAACCTCCATGTAAGGATCAATGCCGTTCATCATAACCAAATGCCAACCAATCACATTGGGGTTGTACAAATTCCGGAGGCATGGAGAGAGATGGGGGGTGTCTCCCTATACGCCCTCTCTCACACAGCCATCCCCCGATTCTCTCCTGCCCCCCTCACCCCCTCTCCCAGAAGCAGGATCTCAATTACATGGGTGAGTGGTGCCTTTCTGGCCCAACAAAAGAAAAATCCGGCTGGTTGGGATGGAAACTGGATGGGGGGAGACAGAGTCAGAGAGACCAGTGGGTTGAGACCCCCCCCCCCCCCCCCACCCCTCCATAACACTCATCCTCGCAAACACACACACAGACACACACACACTTGAATGCTAGATAGAAGCCTACTTCACCCATCCCTTTTTCAAAAACCCAGATGCTTGCCTGCTAGACACTAACTTCAATCAAGAGATACCAGGGAGTGGACCTTAGACGGTAAGAGCTTGACAAATGGCAACATTTGTTTAAAAAACATACTCACTTACTTCCATCTATATTAATTGTAAACCAGCAACACTGTACATACTTTGCTGTTAAGTAACTTATCATGAAAATAATGTTGTGGAGGATTTTTTACATTTCTTTTACCATATGAGGAGAAAGACAGACATAGAGAGGTCGTTTCTCACTCCATTGAATAGCGTTGAACACTTGTTGCTTCTGGAGCGGAGTACACAGAGCATTCAAATAGAGGTTGTCACCACTACTGTTAAAGGAACAACTGTGCAATATGCTACACTTTGCTGTGAGTCCATGGAGTCAGACTATGTGCAGTAGGTTTCAGACATGGGTTAGATACATGGTAAATGGCTCTTATACCTCTGTGGTTACACTAATTACTCAAGTAGCAACAGAAGCAATACCTTAATACAATGTTGTTACTAGAGAAACTACGGTGTAACTACATAGGTTTGAGAAACACGAAGTGTAAAGAGCAACTTAAAGTGTCACCAAATACAAATCAACAGTGGTATATTACCATAGAGTTGAGTGTCTGAACCAGAGGTATTGTAGATTGTGACAGGTTTTCAATAGGAGATGGATGTGGTGGTTTCAGTGATGCTGTGACGTGAATATGAAATAGCCAGGAGCTGGCCACTGTGTTGCTTCCACTCCGTCTTCAGAGAGGTGAGATTGTTCTGGTGCCAGGGATGTGTTGACTGTGGAGTAAGAGGCAGACACATACTTAGACAGACACATATTTTGTTTTTTTTGTTCATTTTGGGGTCTAATCTTTTGGATTGTTTGAGAACCTGATCTAATTTGCAGATTATTGGGGTTAATATTGTGATGATATTGGGATAAAGTGAGTGATAGACAATTCCATCTCAATTCCAGTCAATTCTGAAAGAAAACCAAATTCCAATTCCAATATTTTCAGTGTACTTCCTGAATTGAGAATAGACTGAAATTCAAACGTAATTGACCCATAGAGAATGATAGAGGACTCTTTTATTTTTTATCTGTCCCATTTTGGCATCTGTGTGCGCAGAGTCCTCTATTTATATCTATAAATTAGCCCCAACCTTGAACAGTACTTCCTGTCATTACTTCCTGCATCCTGTCCCAGACTATGTCAGCAGTGACCACCCAGCCCCTCCCCTTCGGCCGTCTGGAGAGAGAGAAGCACATCGAGAGGCTCTTCAGAGCCTTCCACAGTCGAAGAAGGCTCTCCGCCGATCCCCAGGGTTTGCCTGTCTCCATACCCCACCACGGGCCACCTGACCTGGGCTCAGAGGACCAGCAGCTAGGCCTAGGCCCTGGAGGTCCGGGGGGTAAAGGGGAGAATGGCCACGTGAGGCCCAGGGCTTCTGTAGGGCCAGAGATAGCAGGAGAGCAGTGGTTGAATGGTGTGGGTGGACAGGAGGGTCTGGCTCTCCTGGACGCAGTCAGCCAACTATGTATCACAGCCAGGCCAGAGTTGCAAGGTTAGTGCAACTTCATGTGTGAAATATACAGTTACATCAGAGTAAAGAATGATTTTCTGCTAACAATTTGCCTATTGATTCTATGAGACAATGTGTGATGTGTGTATTAGTGATAGTCCCTCTGACCTGGTCATGTCATGCTGCTGTGTTCCAGGTCCACAGTGTGTCCCCCGCAGGACCTACAGCATTGCCACCGGGGACAGCAGTGAGCAGCTCTTTGTGGCTGTAGAAGGTACAATAATAACAGTAACATACAGCCATTACACTTGTAGATCCTGAATGTGTCTGCAGACAGACAGAGCTGTGGCCATAGAATAGAATAGTATCTATAGAATAGAATTTAATTTTATTGCCCATCTGGGATGGACATTTTTCTAGTTACCATTTCATTATTGAAACTGGGCCCTCTGTTTCTCCTTCTCAGAGAGTTCCTGTGTGTGTCTGCAGTGCTGCGGCCCGGCCCGGTCCTGCTCCCTACAAGGTTTTGACCGCCAGGCCCGCCAGGTCTTCCTGTTTGAAAGACCCCTCAGGGTGGACGCGTGCTGCCTCGGCTGCTGCTTGATGGAAATGAGGGTCTACACCCCCCAACGGCAGCTCTTAGGGAGCGTACGACAGAGGTATGTCTATTCTGAAATCAACCTTCAACCTCTACCTCTCTCTCCCAGAATATTTCTCACATTTATCCCTACCCCCACTCACTCCAGAATCAAAACGCTGCGCAACAGACAACGAAAAGAGTGTTTGTTAATGTTCAGATAGTCCCTCCATTTCAGACTGTTTCTTCTTTTTGGGGCTTAATGAATACGACCCAGGAATGTAAATAGAACGGGTGGTGCTCCTCTCTCCTCACTCCCCACTCCCGCCCAGTCTCCAGGGAGGCTAAACTGGGGGGAGTTAGCACATAGCACAGCTGTCTGGATGGATGGAGCCAGGCTAACCTGGGTTTCTGGTGTCCTGGGTGGGGAGGAATGTGGCTTCATTCCTACTAGGAAAAACAGCTTTGTGTCTGGCGGCTGCACCTCTTGTTTTCCCTCATTACATCACCGTGTCCACACCACTCAATCAAAATGGTGGCTAAATTCAGTGGAAAAAATGGAAAAGACTAGGCCTAGTTATTTTTGACCAAATTCCCACCCCCTTTCCATCGTTTCCTCTATTTCTCTCTCTCTGAAATGCCCAAGCTCTCTCTATCGTTTCCTCTATTTCTCTCTCTCTGAAATTCCCAACCTCTCTATCGTTTCCTCTATTTCTCTCTCTCTGAAATGCCCACCCCCTCTCCATCATTTCCTCTATTTCTCTCTCTCTGAAATGCCCACCCTCTCTCCATCGTTTCCTCTATTTCTCTCTCTCTGAAATGCCCACCCTCTCTCCATCGTTTCCTCTATTTCTCTCTCTCTGAAATGCCCACCCTCTCTCCATCGTTTCCTCTATTTCTCTCTCTCTGAAATGCCCACCCCCTCTCCATCGTTTCCTCTATTTCTCTCTCTCTGAAATTCCCAACCTCTCTATCGTTTCCTCTATTTCTCTCTCTCTGAAATGCCCACCCCCTCTCCATCATTTCCTCTATTTCTCTCTCTCTGAAATTCCCAACCTCTCTATCGTTTCCTCTATTTCTCTCTCTCTGAAATGCCCACCCCCTCTCCATCATTTCCTCTATTTCTCTCTCTCTGAAATGCCCACCCCCTCTCCATCATTTCCTCTATTTCTCTCTCTCTGAAATGCCCACCCCCTCTCCATCATTTCCTCTATTTCTCTCTCTCTGAAATGCCCACCCCCTCTCCATCGTTTCCTCTATTTCTCTCTCTCTGAAATGCCCAAACTCTCTTGCGTTCCCTCTCTTTTTCCCTCGCTCTCTCTGAAATGCCCA
This sequence comes from Salmo trutta, assembly GCF_901001165.1. NCBI lineage: Eukaryota > Metazoa > Chordata > Actinopteri > Salmoniformes > Salmonidae > Salmo > Salmo trutta. The sequence goes on from NC_042987.1 coordinate 3,420,528, forward strand.
AACTCTCTCTTGCGTTCCCTCTCTCTTTCACTCGCTCTCTCTGAAATGCCCAAACTCTCTCTTGCGTTCCCTCTCTCTTTCCCTCGCTCTCTCTCTGAAATGCTGACCCTCTCTCCCAAGTATTTCTCTAGGGTTAGAAGAGGTCTCCTTTGTGTGTTTATTTAGTAGAGCTTGCAGACAAGGCCACCAGAATCACTGAATCCAATTAACAGAGCTCAGAGCAAAGTAGAAGTTTAAATTAGATCTGTGTTGTATCTCTATTCTACAGTATGGAGGGGTCACCCCGGGAGACCTCTTATGACACCAAGTGGACAATGGTCTCAGTGGTGCAATGCAATAGAAAACTGACCAGCTGAAACCTTGATCATCCATCCGACCATGCAACCAATCAACCCACGCTAGGAAATACAAAACAACAAGAACAATCACCACCCAGGATTGGTCTCTTATCAGCGTCTGTGAGTGGGTGCAGGAGAGGTTGTGTATATGGAGGGCGGTGTGTGTTCACCAGTTGTACCTGTTAACAGATGGAGTATGTTCACCCCTCTCCTGGAAGTGTGTGATTCCGATGGAACCTCCACGATAAGAATCCAGGGATCGTGCTGCCCCTACCGATGCCTCTCTAACCAAGAATTCCAGGTCATTATTATTTCAGGTCATTACCAGCCATTATCTGATTGACTTTGATTGGTCGGATATTTGGTTGATTATCATATTATTTAATTCATTTTAGAATAATTATTTCATTAGGTAATTTATGCCATATGCAAATATCTGTTTCACCACTTCCATTCTACTGTGTGCATTTTTATCTCTTTGTCAAACATCAGGTGGTCTCAGCCATCGGTGAGAAAATTGGCTCCATATGGAAGAAATGGCCTGGGTTCAACGAAGAATGCAACATGGATCATGAATACTTTGGGTTAGAGGGTGAGTTATCCTTCGTTTACACCCAAAGCCATATAGCTAAACCTTGGCTTAATAGCTTTACCTTCAAAACAAATAGAAGTATCTACTGTTCGAGAACACTGCAAAAACCCCTCTCCTCCTAAAATCTCTCAATCCTGCAGTTCCACAGGATATGACATCACAGACCAAACTTCTTCTGCTGGCGGCCACGTTCCTACTGGTAAGCATGAAGAAAAACTCTCCCACAAAAAACACCCCAGATAAAATACTGTGGGAATCAATGAATACAACGTGAACTTGACAAACTGTACTCCCTACATTGACCCTTCCATCTCTCTCATTCTCTCCCTCTCTCTTTAGAATTATATGTTCTTTGAGATGAGCTGAACTGGCACCAGACAATCAGAGATGAGGAAATGTAGGTAATCAAAAGTGGACTATGAGAACTGCAGAGGCCAAATGACCATCGGCGAGTTTCAAAGCTTCGCCCAATGCCACGCCGCAGCATCATCAGAGATAGAACACATGGACAGTTGTTTGGGGGAGGGGTGCAAATGTTAGCGACACCAAAGATGTACTAGTCTGCATGGCATGACCTCCTTTCCTTTATTTAGTTCTCATGTAGTTGTCCTAGTAGAAGAGATACATCCAATTAAACTGAATAGATACCTTGCATTGGCTTATGGTCCTATCACAACAATTTGACTGACTGGCAATCAGTTCATACTTTCTTTGTTTGGAAAAATACATGTTTTCCTCATCATACATACGCCACTGGTGACATCACAGAATAGAACACTGAAGCCATTGGTTAGCAGCAGATGCATAATCAACATTTATTGCTATAATCCATCAGGTGTATATCCATCAGACAGTACTTTCCTCGTTTTGACAAGACACCCTTTTTCCAGCACCACCCACCCAATCCTAGGCAGTATATCATCAGGGGGGAGAAGATGGAAGGAGCCCCAAGCTCTGGCCTGGGACCAGTTTCTGTTCTGTAGCACTAAATGGTGAGGGGGTCAGATGAGCTGATCCAGGTCAGTGTTCAGGGACTCCTTCTACCCGGGGGAAATATCACAGCAGGGCCACCATTCTAGCCTGGTCCCAGATCTATTTGTGATTTTGACTAACTCCATGATCATTGTCAAGCCAAACTGTTTTGCATGACAATTCCATAAGGAGTTGGCAAGAGAGCAGAAACAGACTGACAACCAGGCTACCACCATTCCACACTGGAGAGATTATGTTGTCACAGATAACATTGTTACAACATTATTACATTGTTGTTAAAGTTGTAATTTTATGTCCATCTTCACTGTGGGATCTTGAAAGGCATTTTGAATGTTTAATCTGGGTTGGGTCCGTCTCGAGGCCAGGCACAGTGATATAGGCAGCTAGGCAGTCCATTCTAAAGAGGCCGTTTCACGTTACCCGCGGTCCCCCTTTAGGATGGTCCCCATCCTTTGGGTTGAAAAGTTCCTGGTCAAAGGTAAAGAATCAAGTTCTCGATTCTCGTTAAGTAAATAGATTTCTCAAAAGGACATATCTTTTTCTAGAAATATATTTTTGTACGTAATAATATTTCTAGTTTAAATAACTAGAGGCATTGTAGTTAAAATACTGCACTATAATAAAATAACTTCCACCAGCAACCCTGTTTAGTTTCAGAGTAAAAAAAAAAAACAGATACATTTTCTCTGCTGTACATTTAAAACTCTACCAAAGGGAACTGTGATTGTGCTACACAATGATGAATATACTGTATATACCTATTTATGGGAAGGGTTTGGTTTAATATTCTGTTAGAAGAAGATTCCGTCAACAGTCATTGGCCAAAGTCTCCCTCTGTTGGCAGATCAGGGACAGTGTAGCTTGAAAAACACCCACTGAGGTTTCATTCATCTCTGACTGACAGGCAGATAAAAAAGCATTTTTCTTATTTGCTTCAACCAACCGACAACCGGCTTGGTTCCGTGTTCCATACAGTGGATTTTCTTTTTCAGTTAAGTTCAAATGGGTTCCATGAGCCATAGAAAGGAAGGAATGCTCTTTTGCCACTGTCCCCCCTCTCTTTATCTCTCTCTATCTCTCCCTCGCTGTCGCCATGTAAAACAGTACTGATCCTTAAAAAGGTATTATTCCTCCGGATTTCATCCAAAAGACACTACACACAAATCTAGAGATATGAGAGAGAGACAAACATAAACAGAGACAGTTAGGTTATTGAAACACTTCCTATAATTGACTACTAGCGTACTAATACAGTAGTACTAATAATAGTACTGATCACGACTAGTGTCATGATTTCCATGCACAGAGACACAACAGAAGTAAGAACATGAGGCAAGCCAGTGTGTAGGAATATGAATTAAGACATAGCAGCTCCTACCCTTGGCAGAAACTCACAGCTTTAGAGACTAGCGACCACCAACAGCGTTCACCAGACCATGGAAGTCCTCCCAGGCCCTGAGAACAGACAGAACCCCCCAGGTATCACAGACTGTGTTAGCCTACTGAGCTAAAGCCGAGTAGCTCAGGCATTAGCTCTGTGTTTGTGTGTGTGTGTATTTACTTGATGCTGTCGGTATGTGTCTTGTACTCCATAATGGTGTTGGGGGGTAGGTTGAGGACCCTACGTAGAGTGTCTCTGATCCGGGTAATGGTGGCCTGGTCACTGGCTGTCTTGTTCCAGATGGAGATTATGTCCTCCTGGAGGAAAGACATGAGGGAAGCATGGTGTTGGCAACAATAGACACTGGAACAGAGAATGTGTGTGTGTGTGTCTGTGTGTGCGTACGCGCATCTGGCTCTATGTATGTGTGTACCTGGAAGCGTACAGACACCACAGCGCCACAGATCTCCTCCCCCACCATAAACTGTTCCCCCAGCATGGCCAGAATCAGATTCTCCCAGCAACGAGACGCCAGGCCCTTCCTCAGCCGGATAATCCACTTCCCACCTAGCTTATTGGCATCGTCCTAGAGAGACACAGAGAGAAGATAGACATGGGCATTAGGCAGGAAACAAATGTGTCATATTCATTAGGGCACACCGAAACCAAACATTCTGCAATTGAAAAGGAAAATGAGCATTCCTTATTAGTTTAGGCAGTCCCTTCCTGATCCCGTCTGTTTTCTTCTATTTGCTTCCTAATGAATACAACCCTGGTAATGGTATAACAGTATGAACAGGTGAAGACAGTGATCTAAGGTCAGCTGAGTGAGCTCATAAAGATAAGGATAGATCAAAAGAATACAGGAAGCGAGACATCACACTCCCCCAATGAAAAGACAATGACCTAAGTAGACAAGACCCAGCTGCTATCGCATTGGTGTCTATGGGAGAGCCACCCACTTTAGACAGAAACTGAAAAAAAATATCAATGTTAAACAGCCTGAATGAACTATCTCCATTTATCCACCATCTTTACTACCCACCTCCCACATGGGTTTGATACCTTCCTTGAAAAGGTGGAAGTCGCTGTGGCCTGTCAGGTCGCCCGGACGGATCATGTGACTGTAGAAACGCCAAAACTGCTCCACCTGGTGGACCGGAGGACAGATTTAGTCTAGAACCCTAGATACATACTAAACTAGATCAGTTGAGTCTAGAAACTGCAAAGAACAACGGTTCCCAATAAGGACTAACCGAGGCAAAGCTGCCGATCTGTTTGATGTTGGATTCATAGCTCTGGGTGCTGGCAGGCCGGCCGGGGGTGCGCCTTGAGTACCAGAAGGAGTAGTTATACTGGAGGGGGTGCTCCCCTACCCCTGGAACTGCAATCTGAACAACAGAGCAGAGACAGACAAGATATAGTCATTTAGCAGGCACTTTTATCCTAAAGTAATTTTAATTGATCCTTTATTTGACTAGGCAAGTCAGTTAAAAACAAATTCTTATTTACAATGAAGGCCTACCACAACCAAACCTGGACGACACTGGGACAATTGTTCACCGCTCTATGGGACTCCCAACCACGGCCGGAAGTGATACAGCCTGGATTCGAACCAGGGACTGTAGAGACGCCTCTTGCACTGAGATGCAGAGCCTTAGACCACTGCGCCACTTATTCACACTTACAGTGCCTTCAGAAAGTATTCACCCCTTGACTTTTTCCATATTTTGTTGCGTTAGAGCCTGAATTTAGAATGTATTATATATATATATATATATATATATATATATATATATATATCTATCACTGACCTACAAACAATATCTCCTTATTGTCAAAGTGGAATTATCTTTTTCGAAAAGTTTGCTAATTAATAAAAAATTAAAAGCTGATATGTCTTGAGTCAATAAGTATTAAACCCCTTTGTTATGGCAAGCCTAAATAAGTAAAAATGTCCTTAACAAGTCACAGAATAAGTTGCATGGATTCACTCTGTGTGCAATAATATCGTTTAACATTCTTTTTTATGACTACCTCATCTCTGTGCCCCACACATACAGATAACCGTAAAGTACCTCAGTCGAGCAGTGAATTTCAAATACAGATTCAACCACAAAGACCAGAGAGGTTTTCCACTACCTCGCAAAGAAGGGCACCTATTGGTAGATGGGGGAAAGAATTTACAGACATTGAATATCCCTTTGAGCATGGTGAAGTTATTAATTACACTTTGGATGGTGTATCAATTCAGCCAGTCACTACAAAGATACAGGCATCCTTCCTAACTCAGTTGCTGGAGAGGAAGGAAACCACTCAGGGATTTCACCATGAGGCCAATGGTGACTTTAAAACAGTTACAGAGTTTAATGGCTGTGATATGAGAAAGCTGAGATTGGATCAACAACATTGTAGTTACTCCACAATACTAACCCAATTGGCAGAGTGAAAAGAAGGAAGCCTGTAAAGAATAAACATATTCCAAAACATGCATCTTGTTTGCAACAAGGCACTAAAGGAATCCTGCAAAAACATGGGGCAAATTCAATACAACACATTACTGAGTACCACTCTCCATATTTTCAAGCATAGTGGTAGCTGCATCATGTTATGGGTATGCTTGAAGTAAAAAATGAAATGGAATGGAGCTAAGCACAGGCAAAATCCTAAAGTAAAACCTTGTTCAGTCTGCTTTCCACCAGACACAGAGAGATGAATTCATCTTTCAGCAGGAAAATAACCTAAAACACAAGGCCAAATCTACACTGGAGTTGCTTACCAAGAAGACAGTGAATGTTTCTGAATGGCCGAGTTACAGTTTTGACTTAAATTAACTTGAAAATCTTTGGCAAGACCGGAAAATTGTTGTCTAGCAATGATCAACATCCAATTTAACTGAATTTTGAAAGAATAAAGCGCAAATGTTGCACAATCCAGGTGTGGAATGCTCTTAGACTTACCAAGAAAGACTCACAACTGTATTCAGTGCCAAAGGTGCTTCTACAAAGTACTAACTCAACGGTGTGAATACTTATGTAAATTCGATATTTATGTAGTTATTTTCAATAAATGTGAAAAAATTTATAAAAACATGTTTTCACTTTGTCATTATGGGGTATTGTGTGCAGATGGGTGACATAAAATAATCTTGAATAGATTTGGAATTCAGGCTGTAACACAACAAAATGTGGAATAAGTCAAGGGGTATTTATACTTTCTGAAGTCATGGTAACTCCTTTATTCAGTACACCATATGAGGCAGGAATTGTACTCATAAAGCTTGAAGTTCAGATATCAACATTGTGCTCCAAACAGGGACGGCTTGCCGAAAGGACATGTGCCCTGGGGCCCACAACCTCCAAGGTCATAAGCAATGGCAAAATGTGTTGAATTGCAGGAAATTTGCTTTGAAACTGTAACATTTTCTCTCAGCCTCATGGCAAAATTAGTAAAATAGCAGGAAATTTGCTTTAAAAATGTTTTTAAAATAGCATGAGATTAGCTATAAAACAGCAAATGTTTCACTCTGCCCCATAGCAAAATGTGTAGAATTGCTGGAAATTTGTTTTAAAATGTAATATTTTCTGTCAGCCTCATGTCAAAATATGTAGAATAGCATTATAAAACTGAACATTTTCAATGAAAACAACTTTCTGTCCCCCCCAAAAATATATATATATATGTGACTTGTTTCAGGAAACCAAAATAGTTTTTTGGCAGACATTCCTTCTGGAACATCAAATGTGCCGTCTGAAGCCTTTAGTCCTGAACCAGAGCTTCTTTACAGGCCTGCTTTCTTCAACAACAAAAAAGCCCAACTAAACCGGCCGTATTTTAATAATAAAAAATAAATAAAAAAATCTGCCTTAATTAAGACTAAATGACTAACTAGTAGTGTGTAAACGCAAACTCTGTTTTAAATGCATTATTGTTTTTTCAGTCGCATTTCAATAACATTCTTTATAATTGCTGTTGATAACTACATTCTCTGGTTTAACTGGAAAAGCACTAAACCAGAGAATGTAGTTATCAACAGCAATTATAAAGAATGCTGTTGAAATGCGACTGAAAAAACAATAATGCATTTAAAACAGAGTTTGCGTTTACACACTACTAGTTAGTCATTTAGTCTTAAGGCAGATTTTCTTTTCTTTTTTATTATTAAAATACGGCCGGTTTAGTTGGTTTAAAATTCTGCTTTTCTTCTAATTTCCAAGATACTTATAGGAGCCTAGTTGGTTTAGCCACAGAAAAAGTCAGGAACCTTCCAGCTAGTCATGATTGGCTGAGATAATGGAAAGGCTGGACATGCCGAGAGATGAGTTCGGATTAGTCTGCCATGTAGCACGTTTCTGTCTATAACATGAGCTGCTCAGCTTTTTAAAAATATATCATGAAGAACTGCATAAGTGTTGCTAATGCTCTCCACTTTCTGGAGGACCGAGTTTTGAAATCAGTGGAATACCCAGTGGAAGCCGAGTATGATAGCTAAGGAGATGGAGAAAATTCTGCCGTTTGATTGCAAATAACGGAGGGATTACAAAATAGAAAAGAAGTATGCTGTTGTATTGCACCTTCAAACTAAGGGCAACCATGGAATCTGTGACAGAGAGGGAGAAGTATTGATCCATGTATACAGGTAAGAGAGTCTAGCTAGCTACATTTTCAGATATTATACGTTTCAAATTTTTTCAGAAAGTTGTTTTCATTGAAGTTAAAGCATACTGTTAGCTAGCTAGCTAATGTTAGCTGGCTGTCTCGCTAGCTAATGTTACATGTATGATCTGTGTAGTAATATTATTTGTATCTCAGAGCCATTTGCATTGCTAGTTATAGCCTAATGTTAGCTAGCTAACATTGAACCTAGTTGGTTGGTTAGCTTTAGCTACCAGCAGATTCATGCAGGGTAGTAACGTTATGAGTTGGGGTTATGGTTCATTGTTTAGCTAGCTAGCTATCTACATGTCTAAACAAAAGACTCCACTATGCAAGTACTGTCAACTAACCCCATTTCGTACAAATTTGCACAACCGTTGCATTCAAACGAGGCTGAAATGAAAACTATTGGGACTGTAGCGACTGTGTTGGCATCCAAATCTGGGGTGTGAACTAAGTTTATATTCAAGCGTTGATTGACATGGTATCTGCCAATAGTATTGGAGAAAAGTTGAAAAAACGGACCCCTCCGACACTACGTTAAATGGTGACGTGTCATGACGTAACGTACAGTACGCATAAACCAACTCATTCTGTGTCGTACAGCCTCTCTCCACCAGGTGTAGCGCTTCTCACGCAGTTTAAAGATAACAAAGGGACAGGGACAAGGTACGCGGGGATACCTAGTCAATTGTACAACTGAATGTATTCGTTTTTTGCATCATTACTGCAAGCCATCATGACTCTCAAAAGCCGCAACAGCCGCTGTTTATTTCTGAAGATAACTTTAGCGCAGCCCTAAAAACCTGATTCAAATTCGACACAAACCTTCCAATAGGTATTGTAATGACACATTATATAAACTCTTTATAGTGTTTTATTTACATTTTAGAGGTGATAAATTGGACAGATCGGGTGAAGAAAAAAAAACATTTCCCCACACGGCCCTTTCTCTATCACGCTGTAGGTTTCGCTTCCCCACCCGTCATTTTTAAAAAGACCCGACGGAGCTCATTGCCTTCTTCAATCATGCAGAGCCGGGGAAAGAGGAGAAATTGTGCTTTACAATGGTATTCATATTACAGTTGACCTGGAAGTATTATGTTTGTGGGGCGCTAAAATAAGGTCAATTGTACGTTACAGCGCGATGTACAGAAGTGCATTAGCTTACAGTAACCAATTCATTGTACCGTTTACACCTACTGTATCCTGTGCATGTTACAAATAAACTTAGATTTTATTTGATATGTGTGTTTTCCAGAGACGGTAATGTGAAGAACAACATGACCTACACCAAAGTCAAATTAGGGTATTACGTTAGGAGAACGAGACGGTAACCATGTTCTAAAATTCTTCGGTAGAATGCCCTGCTTATATTTCGTCACACTCACAACCGTAAGCTATTTTCTGTAATTCGCTCGCCATTAACTTGTAAATAATGAACTTGTTGAGAGTTTATTTTCCTGTAATAACGAATACAAATGAGCTAATGCTAAGACGTCAGCTATATGATGTGGTTAATGTTAGCTAGCTAACAAGCTAGAAACTTAAAACATTGTCTATAAAGTTGCTTTTAGTTGCCTGGTTTGCTAGATTGACATATACCAATTAATTTTTTAACTAATGAGCTTATTGGTGTTAAAATACACCAGTTATGCTATTTTGGACCATCATGCAGCCTGTCGTTTTTTGTGTTTATACTTTTTCATATTTTTGTAATACTTTTTTTTGATGTCGGACGACAATAGAACATTCATGATGTCACTGTGACAACTGTCTACAGACATGTCAATAGACGTAGTATAAACCAGCCTTTAGTCAGGAAATCTTTGGTTGTTTAGTACAGTACCATATTCACTCTGTATAGCACATGGCCTCATGTGAATCCTTAAAGAGATGGGTGGGGTTAAAGCTTAAGAGGGTGTGAATGATGCTGAATGGGTGTAGACAAAGAAGACATCTCCAGTAGGTGTACCAAAACATTTTCTCAAATGTATCAAGAGACATTTTCTCAAAAGTGGGGTTTTCAAGCTTATCAACTTTCAAAGCAGAATTACTTTCCCATTGTTCCTCAACTGTAGTGTATGATATACAATTGTTTTTCTCTGAGTCTCTACTTTTATCCAATGTTAAAAACACAATTTCAAATGTTGCTACATAGACTGAATCGAGCGGGTCGGTCACATATATATATATTTTCTTTTTTGGATTGTGGGGTGGTGTCCCGTGGCCCCAAATGCAGTAGTCCGGCCTTGGCTCTAACAAACTGAGCCATCACATCTATAATGTATCTCATTTAGAAAGCATAACAAACTGAGCCATCACATCTATAATGTATCTCATTTAGAAAGCATAACAAACTGAGCCATCACATCTATAATGCATCTCATTTAGAAAGCATAACAAACTGAGCCATCACATCTATAATGTATCTCATTTAGAAAGCATAACAAACTAAGCCATCACATCTATAATGTATCTCATTTAAAAAGCATAACAAACTGAGCCATCACATCTATAATGTATCTAATTTAAAAAGCATAACAAACTGAGCCATCACATCTATAATGTATCTCATTTAGAAAGCATAACAAACGATACATACTGTAGCATTATATTTGGGCGACACACACACCTTCTTCTTGGCAGTGTTCTGATCATTGTCCTCATCATTGTCATTTTTTTCCTTCTCACAGTCTTTCTGTGAGCCTTGATCCTGGTCGTGGTCCCCACTGTCATCATCTTTCAGACTGAACACACAGAATCAAAATCAGAATTGCCTTTATTCACCAGGTGCACTTACATATACCAGGAATTTGACCTTGTGAGATAATAAACTGAATGCAGATAAAACATATAGAGGATAAGCAGTACACAGACAGAATATATAGAGGATAAACAGCAGAGATAGAATATATAGACGAGAGGAAAGGGAAAGTGGATATCTAGTCAGTGAGGAGAACAAGACTATAGAGGTCGACCGATTAATCGGAATGGCCGATTAATTAGGGCCGATTTCAAGTTTTCATAACAAATGGTAATCGTATTTTTGGCCATCGATTTGCAGATTCTTTTTTTTTTTTTTTTTACACTTTTATTTAACTAGGCAAGTCAGATTAAGAACACATTCTTATTTTCAATGACGGCCTAGGACCGGGGGTTAACTGCCTTGTTCAGGGGGGATTTGGGGATTAGTTTTTGCAACCTTTAGGTTACTAGTTCAACGCTCTAACCACCTGCCTTCCATTGCACTCCACGAGGAGCCTGCATGGCAGGATGACTACCTGTTACGCGAGGGCAGCAAGAAGCCAAGGTAAGCTGCTAGCTAGCATTAAATTTATCTTATAAAAAATGATCAATCTTAACATATTCACTAGTTAACTACACATGGTTGATGATATTACTAGTTTATCTTACGTGTCCTGCGTTGCACATAATCGATGCGGTGCCTGTTAATTTATCCTTGAATCATAGCCTACTTCGCCAAACGGGTGTTGATTTAACAAGCGCATTTGCGAAAAAAAGCAATGTCATTAAACTACCGTACCTAACCATAAACATCAATGCCTTTCTTTAAAATCAATAAACAAGTATATATTTTTAAACCTGCATATTTAGTTAATGTTGCCTGCTAACATGAAATTGTGTCACATCTCTAGCGTTCATTGCACGCAGAATCAGGGTATATGCAACAGTTTGGGCCGCCTGGCTCGTTGCGAACTAATTTGCCAGAATTTTACGTAATTATGACATAACATTGAAGGTTGTGCAATGTAACAGGAATATTTAGACTTAGGGATGCCACCCGTTAGATAAAATACGGAACGGTTCCGTATTTCACTGAAAGAAAAAAACGTTTTATTTCCGAGATGATAGTTTCCGGATTCGACCATATTAATGACCTAAGGCTCGTATTTCTACGTGGTGAGTTGATGCCTATTCGGCAGCTAGTTAGCTAGGTTTGTATGCGTTGCTACTTTGTATGCGTTGTTGGTTGGCAACCTTTTACTTTACGTTTTTCGGAACAGATTCCTGTTGGAACGTTCCACAAATTATACCCACCCCTTCAAGCCTATCAACTCCCAAGATGAGGCTGGTGTAACTGATGTGAAATGGCTAGCTAGTTAGCGCTAATAGCGCTAATAGCATTTCAAACGTCACTCGCTCTGAGACTTGGAGTAGTTGTTCCCCTTGCTCTGCATGGGTAACGCTGCTTCGAGGGTGGCTGTTGTCGGGACGGAAGCTATACTGTTACACTGGCAATACTAAAGTGCCTATAAGAACATCCAATAGTCAAAGGTATATGAAATACAAATCGTATAGAGAGAAATAGTCCTATAATTCCTATAATAACTACAACCTAAAATTTACCTGGGAATATTGAAGACTCATGTTAAAAGGAACCACCAGCTTTCATAAGTTCCCATGTTCTGAGCAAGGAACTTAAACCTTAGCTTTTTTACATGGCACACATAGCACTTTTACTTTCTTCTCCAACACTTTGTTTTGCATTATTTAAACCAAACTGAACGTTTCATTATTTATTTGAGGCTAAATTGATTTTATTGATGTATTATATTAAGTTAAAATAAGTGTTCATTCAGTATTGTTATTATTGTCATTATTACAAATAAATAAACAAAAAAAATTGCCCGATTAATCGGCACCGGCTTTTTTGGTCCTCCAATAATCGCTATCGTTATCGGCGTTGAAAAAAATCATAATCGGTCAACCTCTAAACAAGACCATAAGATACTGTACAGAACCTTGTCAAAAATACAATGGGACATCATGACAAGACTAATCCATCCATCCACACAAATTCTGTACTCATACACATAAGCCAGGTATGATATTGAACTGTAATTACTTACAGCAATGAAGGTACTTGTTGAGCACACACTTTGAATAGTCTTATCTAACTAGGTTATTGTAAAATATTAGTTACTACATTGAACAAAAATATAAATGCAACATGTAAAGTGTTGGTCCCATGTTTCATGAGCTGAAATAAAAGACCCCAGACATTTTCCATACGCACAAAAAGCTTAATTCTCTAAAATGTTTGTTTACAAATTTGTTTACATCCCTGTTAGTGAGCATTTCTCTTTTGCCAAGATAATCCATCCACTTAACAGGTGTCGCATATCAAGAAGCTGATTAAACAGCATGATAATTACACAGATGCACCTTGTGCTAGGGACAATAAAAGGCCACTCTAAAATGTGCAGTTTTGTCACACAATACAATGCCACAGATGTCTCAAGTTTTGAGGGAGCGTACAATTGGCATGCTGACTGCAGGAATGTCCCACAGAGCTGTTGCCAGAGAATTTAAGGTTAATTACTCTGCGATAAGCCGCCTCCAACATCGTTGTAGAAAATGTTGCAGTACGTCCAACCGGCCTCACAACTGCAAACCACGTGTAACCACGCCAGCCCAGGACCTCCACATCCAGCTTCTTCACCTGCAAGCCACCCGGACAGCTGATGAAACTGTGGGTTTGCACAACGGAAACATTTCTGCATAAACTGTCAGAAACCATCTCAGGGAAGCTCATCTGAGTGCTCATCATCCTCACCAGGGTCTTGACCTGACTGCAGTTCGGCATCATAACCGACTTCAGTGGGCAAATGCTCACCTTTGATGGCCACTGGCATGCTGGAGAAGTGTGCTCTTCATGGATGAATCCCGGTGTCAACTTTACCGGGCAGATGGCAGACATCATGTACTGTATGGTGTCATGTGGGCGAGCGGTTTAATGATGTCAACGTGTGCCCCATGGTGGAGGTGTGGTTATGCTATGAATAGGCTTAAGCTACGTACAACGAACACAATTGCATTTTATCGATGGCAATTTGAATGCATAGATCCTGAGGCCCATTGTCGTGCCTTTCATCTGCCGCCATCACTTCATGTTGCAAGGACCTGTACACAATTCCTAGAAGCTGAAAATGTCCCAGTCTGTCTACGGCCTGCATACTCACCTGACATGTCACCCATTGAGCATGTTTGGGGTGCTCTGGATCAACGTGTACAACAGCGTGTTCCAGTTCCAGACAATATCCAGCAACTTCTAACAGTCATTGAAAAGGAGCGGGACAACATTCTACAGGCCACAATCAACAGCCTGATCAACTCTATGCGAAGGAGAGGTGTAGCGCTGCATGAGGCAAATGGTGGTCACACCACCACAAATGGTGGTTTTCTGATCCACACCCCTACATTTTTTTAAAGGTATCAACAACAACCAACATATGCATTTCTGTATTCCCAAATCCATAGATTAGGGCCCAATTTATTTATTTAAATTTACTGATTTCCTTATATCAACTGAAACTCAGTCAAATCTTTGAAATTGTTGCATGTTGCATTTATATTTTTGTTCAGTGTACATGTACTAAGTTATTACATTGTAATAATCACTATATACATGTGAATACTATGGTCAGTTGTCAGCTAAAAGTGATTGGCTTTTCATTGCTTGGTATTTGTGTATGGTAACAGGGTCTTGTCAACATCTCTCACTAGCAATGTGGTCGAATGTGCAGTGTTGACAGTTATAAGCATGCATTCACCAGTGCAACATTGTAGCCTCGCCAGTGGCCACTTTGCAACAGTGGTTCCACAGTGGTTCCAATATACACACAACACACGGTTGCTTGTCGCTGTCAACGTTTCCAAGCGGAATAGCGTATTAACATTTGCTAAATAAAAACCTTTCCCCATCTGTCCCTCCTAAAATAACTAAATGTGATCAGGGGCATGGGGGATAGTTTTAGCCGACTCTGCGCGCACCTGCCCCTGACTTTCAACCACTTGCAAGCCGAGGATTCAGCCACGGCCCGCGGGGCCTCGACGCTAAAAGGGCTATGGCAAGAAGGGACAAGCATTCCCTATTAAACGATTGATCCGTTGTCACCATGAATCTTGTTATGTGAAATGCGTAACTACGATGAGACGTGACAAGCACTCGCGTGTCCCCCAGTCCCTGCAAGGCATGCAGACCAGACCGGACACACCTCTTTTTCTCCAAGCAACCCACGAGCAAGGCATAGGCCTAATCGCTCAACGAATTTGCATTCGCAGCGGGGCGCCCATTGTCCACCAAATATTCAAAATAGCTTTGATTACTCACGCATCAAATTTGTTGTTCATTATTCTCTAGGTGGGGTGGGAGTCTTCAGAGTCCGACCACAGCTCCCTGAATTCCGCAGGAACGGCGGCGCGCACGAACGAAGCGGGGGACGCGCACGTAGGCTACAGTACCGCGCGATGTTGACGTGCCCCAGAGTGCATATTGTCTACAGATTAATGAGTAGATAGCCCTACAGTAGCAGAATACAGTTTGTGTGATGCAGAAAAAGTACTGTCCCTCATCTGTGGACATTAGGGTATACGGAGTAGTGTAAAGCATTGTGTGGTATTTTGATATGGTCCAAAAATCATCATTAGATAACACAAAATAATTCAATCATGATGGTCACAGCTGAAGTGTGGTTTGCAGGAAACAACTTTATTATAGTTCCATCAGCACCTGCATCTTCTGTATAATTAAACACACAAACACACTGAAAACAAAAGTACAATAACACAGTAATAATCTCAGATAATAAAACCATTGTCATCAGTCAAAAGTTGGAGTGGCAGTGGTACCCAAGTTACCCCACCAGCGACACACAAACACAAACAAACACACACACACCCTGCCTTTTCAGCCACTGCGTGCAGAGCCAAAACACTGGCGGCTTCTTCCAAAGAATCTGTTGCCTAAGTAGTGCCGCCTCGCCCCATATCGCCCCCTGTACTTCCCCTTCAGCCTCATCTGTTCATCATGCAGCCACTTCAAACAGCAGTCCGGGTCAGGTCCAGTTCTAAGGGTGATAGGGACGGGGGCTGCAGGAGAGTCTCAGGTGTGGGGGTTGTGGGGTGAGGGGGCTACTCTGTTTTTGGTCGGAGGGCAAGGGCTTGATGTTAAAGCTGTCCTTAGCCACATATTTATAATCACATTCACCATACCCATAATCCTAAACTCAAACATTAAGGGGATGACAAAATATCAATGGTTAGGGGAAATTTCTACCTACTCTGGGGGCATGGATGAAGGCAAAGTTCAGTCACAGGCAGCCCTGGGGTTTGGGTCTGAGGCTGGGTGGGTGCACTGCAGTGTGGTGAGGTCCGACCCCTTGCTTCTGCCCTCTCTGCCCCAGCAAGGAGCTCCATGAGTGGGCCCTTTGTCCCAGGCCGACGGGCCAGCGAGTGAGCATAGTGAGCGGGCCTCTTCAATGGCGGCTGTTTGTTTACACCGGCCAGCCCCGTCAGCTCCCATTAGCGCCTGGCCCAACGACAACCTGTGATGTGCTAATCGCAGCCGGGAGAGAGAGAAAGGGAGAGAGAGAGAGACAGAAAGAAGAGATGCCGATCGGCTCCCTGAGCCTCGCCAGGCTGGGGATAAAGGCCCTGAGCCCAGGCTGTGCGTGCGCACACAAACACACACAGTGTTCGGCATGGGGAGGAGGGGGGAGACCCGCTCCTTTCATCTGTGGCCAAGGGCCGAAGTGATGTGAGCCCACGTCAGCAGAGCGGCAGTACAGCTCCCAGAGCTAACTACGCATCACAGATATGTGAGAGACCTGTCGCCAGAGAGAGAGAGACCTTATAAAATCCATAAATGTATCATTTTTGTGCAATTTATATCTACAGGCTAGATTGAGGTTTTTCTTTAATTATTGGAGGTTATCTGGTATTAGTATGTTATAATAAGCTTTAGAGCCGAACTGCACACTCGCAAAATAGCCAACACGCCAATCGCCAAATGCCTTTGGGAACGCGCAAAAAGGAAACGTCTGAGTTTAATTCAATAAGAGAAAATCTGCAAAATGGAGAGTTGAAAATAAAAAGAAGGGTATGTTTGGGAAAGACTTGGTGACGTGGTAAAAGAGGATGATAGCAGTGTGATGTGAGATGATTGTG
This sequence comes from Salmo trutta, assembly GCF_901001165.1. NCBI lineage: Eukaryota > Metazoa > Chordata > Actinopteri > Salmoniformes > Salmonidae > Salmo > Salmo trutta. Next base: position 3,437,461 of record NC_042987.1, read on the forward strand.
AAGCGCAGTCACAAGATGGGGACTTCATATAGGCCTACGGCACGTCAAGGGAACTATAGCCTCCTGTTCAGATGGGTTAAATGGAAACTGACTGGGCACTGACTGTAGGTCTAGAACCTCTCACATAGCCTCACTATTAACTCCTGCAGAACTAAGCATTTCTTGCAACAAAATTTGGACTGGGGAACAGGAGTGGAGAAATATGATTACTTTCTTTCAGCATCTTGAGAGAATGCGCAGTTACCACCTCTACAGATGATATCTATCTTTATCTGCATCATTAAATCTGATACTATTTCAACCACATAAAATATGCACCCAACTCGAACTGAAATCTCATCAGAAACATGTTGGGTTGTTTTCATAGATTTCCATTTCCCTACAACCGGTCAAACTGATGTCATTTGGACATTTTGCTCTGCGAAAGAAGCAGAGATGACAGAGAACTTTAGATTCTATAGATTATTCTGGTGAGCAATGGGTTTATTTACTCTTCTAGGGCAACATATAATTACAGAAGAGAAGCTGCATGTATCTAGTTATAGTTGAATAACAAATAGCCTACCGAAATGTAGTAAATTAAAAACAGAAACATTTCAAATCAGGCAAAATAAATCCTGCACCCCCTGTCAAAACATCGTTCCGCCGTCTCTGAATGTAGCCTACAGCGCATTTTCTATGTAGCGGGTTAGGGTCTCTGAATGTAGCCTACAGCGCATTTTCTATATTAGCGGGTTAGGGTCTCTGAATGTAGCCTACAGCGCATTTTCTATATTAGCGGGTTAGGGTCTCTGAATGTAGCCTACAGCACATTTTCTATATTAGCGGGTTAGGGTCTCTGAATGTAGCCTACAGCGCATTTTCTATATTAGCGGGTCAGGGTCTCTGAATATAGCCTACAGCGCATTTTCTATATTAGCGGGTTAGGGTCTCTGAATGTAGCCTACAGCGCATTTTTTATATTAGCGGGTTAGGGTCTCTGAATGTAGCTTACAGCGCATTTTGTATATTAGCGGGTTAGGGTCTCTGAATGTAGCTTACAGCGCATTTTTTATATTAGCGGGTTAGGGTCTCTGAATGTAGCCTACAGCTCATTTTCTACATTAGCGGGTTAGGGTCTCTGAATGTAGCTTACAGCGCATTTTCTATATTAGCGGGTTAGGGTCTCTGAATATAGCTTACAGCGCATTTTTTATATTAGCGGGTTAGGGTCGGGTGCGGGCCTCAGATGTTGACTTTATCACATCGCAATTGCGGGCGGGTGCGGGGAACACACAACTGACCCGCGCACCACTAACAGACATTGATTAAATACTGCCATTCAACACAGTTGAAAAGTGTTTGTGCACTATGGTACACTAAATTGGTTTAGGAAGTGTGTTTGTTGCAAAGTATAGGTCTTGTACACATAGCCCCACACTCACTCACCTCTTGAATGGCTCTCCCCAGACTTTCCTGACTCTTCACCACTCTCCTGAAACACAAGTACAACACACCATCATATTATCCCCAAAATAAAAAGAAAAAATGAACACAATCACAAGGGCATAGGGCCTAGGAGAAGGTATTAAGAGGGTTGGGTGTGGAAGAGAACCAGGTCTACCTGTGTATTTTGCGAGCCACAGTGAGGGTGAACTGGCCTGGGGAGTCAGGCTGGTAGGTGGAGGGCACTATGACATAGGCCCCTGGAGGAAGGCAGCAGGCCAGACTGACAGCCTGGGTGTAGCAGTGAGGAATGCAGCTGGCCACCGGTTCCTCCTCCCTGGGTACTGTCGACACGGCCTGCTCCTGTCCCTCTGGAGCCTGGATACACAGAGAGGTTCACATGTAACTAGTCACAACATAATCATCTTCATATAGACACATTTTTAAGGAGGATTAAAACAGCATATCAACAGGCTAAACCATAGATTCTACATTAAGGATATCTTTTAGATAGGCTAACCACATACTGTTAATAAACCAGGGTCATATTTTATTAGGCACCAAACAGAAGAAAATGGACTAAAACAAGGAGGGACTACTTGGACTTCTTCAATAATAAACTCATTTTGTTTTTTTCATTGCAAAACTTTTTGCTAGAGTATTCCCTAATGAATACAACTCAGCTCACCTTGTACAGGTGAAAGCCGATGGCCTGGAGGTCAGTGTCAGGGCAGTTCTGGTGGAGGGTGACCCTAACATTGACCCCTGTTGACCCCGCTAAGTTGTCACCCATGGTGACCGGGAACCTGGGATTCTGCCAGTGAGATGGGAAGTTCCTGCTCCCCCCGGCCGATGACCCTGTGACCCATGCGCCCCGTAAGTAGTTTGTCTCCCACTCCCCCTCTGTTACCAATGGCAAAGAGGGCCCCGGGGTCTTCACAGCACTGCAGGAGGATGGGGGAACATATAGATCCAGTTTCCTAGACTTGTAAGATAACATGATCTACAAAACAAATGGCATGATATATAAACCACTTTTGATGTATGAAAAGCAAAACTTTTGATACATTTTGATTCATCCTATCCGTATTTGGTCCTGGCTCCCCATTTGACCCATCTCTTTATGGTCACAGTCTTCTGCTAAATGACTAAAATGTAAATGTTAGTCCCACTGACCTGAGTGAGGTGGGGGAAGAGGAGAAGACCCTGAGCAGGAAGCTCCCCTCACCCCCCTGGAGGAAGGTACTGGGGATGAGCAGGTGGAAGCCAGGGTCCAGGTGTGTGTGTAGCACCACCTCACGCTCGTAGGCGTGGCAGTGTGTGGAGGCACAGGGAGGGCTGTTCAGAGTCCCAGACAGGTTCAAACACTTCTTCTCTACCTGGGGATTGACAGACAGACATATGTATGCATTGCATGCGCACACACACACACACACACACACACACACTCTTATTTTAACATTTATCAGCTACAAGGCTACAGTGCAGTACCAACCTTCCACATGTGCAAAGCGATGGCCTGGTAGTGCTGGTGTTGTGTGGTGCTGCTGCCCTCTTCTGGTGACTGTGTGTAGTGATGTCCTGTGTTCCTGCTATACCTTCTGTGCTGTAGCAGAGACACCAGCACCTCTCCCCTCTCAAACACCCGCAGCCAGAACTGAGGGTTGCTGCCAAAGCTACTGTTGTTACGGCAACCACCTGCTGAGTGACCTTTGACCCAGCGATCGCCCGTCTGGTGGCTGTGAGTCAGCAGCTCTCCTATTGGACAGATAGGGGCTGTGAATCACACAATCACAACAACACTGGCTTTGCTTAGCTTTCCTTTTATGAAGTGATAGTTCAACCCCAAACCAAAGATCGTTAGATGTTCTCATACATTCAAAACTATTAAACTTTGTCTAATGCTTGTATAAATGAGGAAGTATTGAATGAGTATACCAGAATAGATGCTCTGCAGGTGTCCCTCCTCATTGATAGGATACCCCACTGTGACATCATCAAACTGCAACAGGAATTCAGTCTCGTCCACCCAGAACTCTGCCTCCTGGGCCCGGCCCAGCAAGTTCAGAGTACAGGCCGAGTCCAGAGAGTTCCAGCCTTCTCCACTGCCAGGTGAGAGTGGCCAGTTTATTACTGAGACAGAGGTTCTTAAGAAAATAATTATAGATGGATCCAGGCTCAAAATGACACAAAAGAACACACACACACACACGGGCGAGCCCTGGACGGGCATGAATTTTAAGCCCTACTCATGCCAGTGGTGTTCAGGCTCTACCCAGGCCGATTGCTTCTGCCAAATTTAAGGCCCAGCCCTGCCCAAAATAACATAATTAGTACCCAATTAGCTGTTCGTCTGTCTGTTCCTCGCTCCCTGCGCAGCATACGCTGTGTGCATGGCTCTGCTCTGCTTGTAGTTCTGCAGTGTTGCCAACTTAGAGCCTTTGTAATTATATCTAGTGAGTTTTTTCAGACCCTTCCAGCGACTTTAAATCGGTAAAGGATTCTAGCTACACATTTCCCACTAAATTCTGCTGCAAACGAGAGAGGGAGAAGCTGTCTGCGCAACAGAAGTCACAGCAACGGCGCAGACACAGGCAGAAAAGCAGAAGGGGAGGGGGTGTCTGGTGGGAGAGGGGAGAACACTACCGCTGGGACCTCAGCTGTGCGGGCTCGGGTAGTACAGCTCTAACACACACACACCCTACCTCTCTCTCCATGCTCCCTCCCAGCAGCGCCTTCCCCAGGGGTTTCTGATCCTGATTAGACGTACTCCTCCCCGTTCCACCGTCCTCACGTCCACCCACTCCATCACACTCAGGGCATGGAACTGCCCCAACTCACTGGCACCTAGGGTGTAAGGGGGCAGTTAGGGTAAATATAGCCCTAAACAATATTTTAGCTACTGGCCTATTAGCAGACTTGGGGGTGTGCCAGTACCTTACTTTGAAAGGTCAGTCACAAGATTTCAATGGAAGGCTTTCAGTAAGATTCTTAGAAAACTGCATTCCTTTTCCATTGGAGAACAATGGTCTGCACAGCCCAGTGCTATTTTTGTGTTTAAAATGCTAAAACAGCAGACTATTCTCAGACCAGTCATTTTTCCTCCTCACCTCCGGGGGCACTGTGTACAGAGCAGCTGACTGAACAGCCCTCTCTGACCGCATGCAGCAGGTCCAGATCCAGCCTCCTCCTCCTGACCCAGTCACTGTCAGATGACTCCCGACCCTGGTCCTCCTCTGTCCCACAATCCCCCAGGCTCCAGCGCTCCGCCAGCCCCCCTGTCAGGTCTACCAGGGCCTCAGAGACCTGCCCCGCCCATAGGCGCTCATATGACCCCTGCAGCCTGGGGGAGGAGTAGGGACAGGAGACAACATGGGTGTATCAGAGAATGTCACAAAACAGAACTACAGTATTGTATGGTATGGAATGGTATGGAATGGTATGTGATTGGAATCAAATATTTGGAGACCCAATATTAATGACTAGATGCAGAAATGCTGTTAGTAATTTTTTTGAGGTCACTTCCAACTGTCACTCACTTGGCGTAGGCCTTCTCCAGCAGAGCAACCCAAAAAGCAGTGGGGGATTGGCAGCGCGAGAAGCAGAGCTTGCCGCTGAGGCAGGGCAGCCGGTCGTCAACGGTTACCTCTGTCCAGCAGCCATGCTGCCAGAGACGGAAGAGGAAGGAGCCCCGGTACCCCCTCTCCCCCCACTGGGGCTGGGCAGGGGGTATCACCTGGGGGACAGAAAGGGTACAGGGCACTGAGTTTTTCACAGTATTTTGGTATTGATAAAAGTCACCAAGTACTTAATGGACTAGGTCAGTGGCAGAAGCATAGTGTATTTGCTGTAAGACTTGAATTTGTGGTAGTAACCTACAGTTGTAGTTTTACTGTTCACAGCAAAACCAAAAAGCAACAAAATACTTCAATGCAATAACATATGTGACTCGTTTCAGGAAACTAGACGTATGTCGCTACTTCACAGGAGCGCCATTTGAACGTAACCTTTTTTTATTTTTATCAAAATGTGTTTTTTGGCAGAAATGCCTTCTGAAACATGTGAACTTTCATGTGCCTTAATAACAAACTTGTATGCAATCTGTAAATACAAAAAAAATGGTTCAATTACGAGCCTAGTTGGTTTAGCCATGGAAAGAGACAGGAAATTTCCCGCTAGCCATGATTGGCTGAGATAATGAGTGGGCTGGACATGCCAAGAGATGAGTTTGGATTGGTCTGCCATGTAGCGTGCTTCTGTCTATAAAATGAGCTGGTCAGTATGTGTAGGTAATCCTTTCTAACACAGCTTTTTTGGAAGATATCATGTTGTAGAACTGCATAAGTGTTGTTCTCCACTTTCTGGATGACCAAGTTTTGAAATCTGTGGAATTGGAGTATGATAGCTAAGAAGATGGAGAAAATACAGCCGTTTGATTGCAAATAAGCAGACGGAGTCAAAAAGAGAACACAGCAGGCTCCGGATTACATCTTCAAGCTAAGGGCAACCATGGCATCCGTGACAGAGAGGGAGAAGAGTCCATCCATGTATACGGGTAAGAGAGTCTAGCTAGCTACATTTTCAGATATTACACGTTTCAAATTTTGTCAGAAAGTTGTTTTAATTTCAAGTTAAAGTGTAGTGTTAGCTAGCTAGCTAATGTTAGCAGGTTGGCTAGTTAGCTAACATTACGTGTATGATCTGTGTAGTAATGTTATTCGTATCTCAGAGCCATTTGCATTGCTAGATATATAGCCTAATGTTAGCTAGCTTATATTGAACCTGGTTAGCTACCTGCAGATTCATGCAGGGAAGTAACGTTATGAGTTGGGATTATGGTTCACTGTTTAGCTAGCTAGCTACATGACTAAACAAAAGACTCCGCTATGCAAGTAACTATTCCAATAGAATTTGTATGATGTCACTGCAACAACCGTCGATAGATGTAGCTGGTAAATTCGCTCTGGCTATCTACTCCGATTTCAGAGCACCCTCATCTGACTGTGCCTGACTGTACCAGAGCGCAGAATAACTGACGAATTTACAAACGCTCAACACCCGTTGAATATGGCCGGTGTCAGTAAACCTCAGCAAAAAAGCGTAATTAAATTGTTGCCAGCAGCACAGTTGCATTCACCAACATTCTAGATAACATGAAAGCAGCCTAACCAGCTCTGCTAGTGCGAGTAAAATGGTCAGAGTGAGCTATTTGCTCATTTGTGTCTGGAAGTAGCTAGCAAGCTAGCCAACATTAGCTGTTGACTGCTGTTGTTAGGACAGAACGTTCAGATCAACCCTACTCCTCGGCCAGAGCGTTCTGGACACTCCGTGAGCGAAACGCTCTGAATTTACGAACACCCAGAGCACACTCTGGCACTCCAGATAAAATGTACGAACACACCCATAGTATAAACCAGCCTTTAGTTTTGAAATCTTTGGTTGTTTAGTACATAGCCTCATATGTGGGGCTAAAGCTTAAAAGGGTGTGAACGATGCTGATTGGGTGCAGACAAAAAGAGCTCTCCAGTAGGTACCAAAACATTCAAGGGCCATTTTCTCAAAAGTGGGGTTACAAGTTTATCAACTTTCAAAGCAGAACTACTTTCCCATTGTTCCTCAACTGTAGTGTATGATATACAATGTTCTAGCTCTGAGTCTCTACTTTTATCCAATGTTAAAAACACCATTTCAAATTTTGCTACATAAGATCGAATCGAGCCGGTCAGTAACATATACATTACAAATTTGTGGAGCTTTACCTTGTTCATCAAATGCTGGTACTTCAGTAAGATTGTGCAGGCACAGAGGAACCAACAGTCTCCCAGGAGGCCTTGCTTTGCATGGCCGTCATTGGTGTTGTCAGGGAAGAGTGCAGGAGACGGGCAGATCTCCTGGAGGGACAGAGAGAGAAATATGTCACCATTAACAGACACACAGAATCATTGTGAGCAGATTGGACATGCTTGCTTCCATTATGTGAGCAAATGTTCACAAGGTGTTGAGGAAAAAATAACATGTATTGGAAGGAACACAGAATATAAATCGCATATACAGTGTCTTCGGGAAAGTACTCAGAACCCTTTTCACTAACGACATAGTGAACAAAAGGTTTTTATAAATTTTGGCAAATTTATTACAAATAAAAAACAGAAATACCTTATTTAGATAAGTATTCAGCCCCTTTGCTATGAGACTTTGAGCTCAGGTGCATCCTGTTTCCATTGATCATTCTTGAGATGTTTCTACAACTTGATTGGAGTCCACCTGTGGTAAATTCAATTGATTGGACATGATTTGGAAAGGCACACACCTGTCTATATAAAAGTCCCACAGTTGACAGTGCTTGTCAGAGCAAAAACCAAGCCATGATGTCGAAGGAATTGTCCGTAGAGCTCCAAGACAGGATTCTTTTGAGGCACAGATCTGGGGAAGTGTACTAAAAAAATGTCTGCAGCATTGAAGGCCCCCAAGAACACAGTGGCCTCCATCATTCTTAAATGGAAGAAGTTTGGAACCACCAAGACTCTTCCTAGAGCTGGCCGCCCAGCCAAACTGAGCAATCAGGGGAGAAGGGTCTTGGTCAGGGAAGTGACCAAGAACGTGATGGTCACTCTGACAGAGCTCTAGAGTTCCACTGTGGAGATGGGAGAACCTTCCAGAAAGACAACCATCTCTACAGCACTCCATCAATCAGGTCTTTATGGTAGAGTGGCCAGACAGAAGCCAGTCCTCAGTAAAAGGCACATGACAGCCCACTTGGAGTTTGCCAATAGGCACCTATAGACTCTCAGACCATGAGAAACAAGATTCTCTGGTCTGATAAAACCAAGATTGAACTCTTTGGCCTGAATGCCAAGTGTCACGTCTGGAGGAAACCTGGCACCATCCCTACGGTGAAGCATGGTGGTGGCAGCATCATGCTGTGGGGATGTTTTTCAGGGGCAGGGACTGGGTGACTAGTCGGGATTGAGGCAAAGATGAACTGAGCAAAGTACAGAGAGATCCTTGCTCCAGAGCACTCAGGACCTCAGACTGGGGCGAATGTTCGCCTTCCAATAGGACAACGACCCTAAGCACACAGCCAAGACAACGCAGGAGTGGCTTCGGGACAAGTCTCTGAATGTCCTTGAGTGGCCCAGCCAGCGCCTGGACTTGAACCCGATCAAACATCTCTGGAGAGATCTGAAAATAGCTGTGCAGCAATGCTCCCCATCCAACCTGACTGAGCTTGAGAAGATCTGCAGAGAAGAATGGAAGAAACTCCCCAAATACAGGTGTGCCAAGCTTGTTGTGTCATACCCAAGAAAAGTCGATGCTGTAATCATTGCCAAAGGTGCTTCAACAAAGTACTGAGTAAAGGGTCAGAATACTTATGTAAATGTGATTCCATTTTTTTTTATAAATCAGTAAATATATGGGGTATTGTGTGTATATTGATGAGGGGAAAAAAACAGAATAAGGCTGTAAAATAGCAAAAAAATAAATAAATCAAGGGGTCTGAAAACTTTCAGAAGGCACTGTATATTATATTATGAGTGACCTAAGGCCAATTCTGATTGGATAAGTTGTAGGCCCGGGTCTCACCTGTGGCCGGAGCCATGTGATGTCATCCTGGAACCTGGCGATAGGGGTGGAGTAGTCTGAGAACAGGGAGGAGTCCTCACAGATGAAGGCAGGGTCCTCAAACAGACCCTTGTATTCTACAGCTAAAACAGTGATGGAGATGGAGGAGCATGTTATCAACACTAGAAGGGATATTCAATTCTATTTTATAAAATGTAATTTCCTGCAACATATACAGTTGAAGTGGGAAGTTTACATACACTTCGGTTGGAGTCATTAAATTGCGTTTTTCAACCACTCCACAAATTTCTTGTTAAAACCTCTTTGGGCTTGGGGACAGTATTTTCACATCCGGATGAAAAGCGTGCCCAAAATAAACTGCCTGCAACTCTGGTCCAGAAGCTAGGATATGCATATTATTAGTAGATTTGGATAAAAAACACTCTGAAGTTTCTAAAACTGTTTGAATAATATATGTGAGTATAGCAGAACTGATTTAGCAGGCAAAATCCTGAGCACAATCCATCCAGGGAAAACAAAATTAGAGCTCAATCTGTTTCTCAATTAGTTTTCTATGGCAATCCCTTTTTACTAGAAATATGCTTGCAGTTCCTATGGCTTCCACTAGATGACAACAGTCTTTAGAAATTGGTTGATGTTTTTCCTTTGAGAAATGAAGAAGTAGCCCTTTACTTTCTGAGAGTCAAGCCAAGTGTACTTTTTTGTTTGGGGCGCACGACCTGGAACTCGCTCCACTTTCATTTTATCCGCTATTGAACACAGTATATTCCGTCTTAAATTTTATTGATTATTTACGTTTTAAAACACCTAAAGTTGGATTAGGAAAGTTGTTTGAAATGTTTGGACAAAGTTTACAAGTAACTTATTAGATACTTTGTAGGCATGTTGGGCGAGTTGGAACCGGTGTTTTTCTGAATCAAACGCGCCAAATAAATTGACATTTTGGGGATATAAAAAAGCTATTTATCGAACAAAAGGACCATTTGTGATGTTTATGGGGCATCTTGGAGTGCCAACAGAAGAAGATCTTCAAAGGTAAGGCATGAATTATATCGTTATTTCTGACTTTTGTGTAGCACCTGCCTGGTTGAAATCTGATTTTCATGTGTTGGTATGCTGGGCGCTGTCCTCAGATAATCGCATGGTCTGCTTTCGCCGTAAAGCCTTTTTAAAATCTGACACTGCAGCTGGATTAACAAGAAGTTAATCTTTAAACCGATGTATAACACTTGTATGCTTTATGAATTCTTATTATGAGTATTTCTGTTTTTGAATTTGGTGCACTGCAATTTCACTGGGTGTTGTCAAATCGATCCTGCTAAAGGGATTGGCGCACGAAGGGATCCATAAGAAGTTAACAAACTATAGTTTTGGCAAGTCGGTTAGGACATCTACTTTGTGCATGACACAAGTAATTTTTCCAACAATTATTTACAAACAGATTATTTCACTAATAATTCACTGTATCACAATTCCAGTGGGTCAGAAGTTTACAAACACCAAGTTGACTGTGCCTTTAAACGGCTTGGAAAATTCCAGAAAATGATGTCATGGCTTTAGAAGCTTCTGACATCATTTGAGTCAATTGGAGGTGTACCTGTGGATGTATTTCTAGGCCTACCTTCAAACTCAGTGCCTCTTTGCTTGACATCACGGGAAAATCTAAAGAAATCAGCCAAGACCTCAGAAAAAAATGGTAGACCTCCACAAGTCTGGTTCATCCTTGGGATCAATTTCCAAACGCCTGAAGGTACCACGTTCAGTTGTACAAACAATAATACGCAACTGTAAACACCATGGCACCACGCAGCCGTCATACCGCTCAGGAAGGAGATGCATTCTGTCTCCTAGAGATGAACGTACTTTGGTGCGAAAATTGCAAATCAATCCCAGAACAACAGCAAAGGACCTTGTGAAGATGCTGGAGGAAACAGGTACAAAAGAATCTATATCCACAGTAAAATTAGTCCTATATTGACATAACCTGAAAGGCCGCTCAGCAAGGAAGAAGTCACTGCTCCAAAACCGCCATAAAAAAGCCAGACTACGGTTTGCAACTGCACATGGGGACAAAGATTGTAATTTTTGGAGAAATGTCCTCTGGTCCAGTGAAACAAAAATAGAACTGTTTGGCTATAATGACCATCATTATGTTTGGAGGAAAAAGGGGGAGGCTTGCAAGCCGAAGAACACCATCCCAACCGTGAAGCACGGGGGTGGCAGCATCATGTTGTGGGGGTGCTTTGCAGCAGGAGTGACTGGTGCACTTCACAAAATTGATGGCATCATGAGGGAGGAAAATTATGTGGATATATTGAAGCAACATCAAGACATCAGTCAGAAAGTTACAGCTTGATCGCAAATGGGTCTTCCAAATGGACAATGACCCCAAGCATACTTCCAAAGTTGTGGCAAAATGGCTTAAGGACAAAAAAGTCAAGGTATTGGAGTGGCCATCACAAATCCCTGACCTCAATCCGATAGAACATTTGTGGGCAGAACTGAAAAAGCGTGTGCGAGCAAGGAGGCCTACAAACCTGACTCAGTTACACCAGCTCTGTCAGGACGAATGGGCCAAAATTCACCCAACTTATTGTGGAAGGCTACCCAAAATGTTTGACCAAAGTTAAACAATTTGAAGGCTACGCTACCAAATACAAATTGAGTGTATGTAAACTTCTGACCCACTGGGAATGTGATGAAAGAAATAAAAGCTGAAATAAATCATTCTCCCTACTATTATTCTGACATTTCACATTCTTAAAATAAAGTGGTGATCCTAACTGACCTAAGACAGGGAATTTTTACTAGGATTAAATGTCAGGAATTGTGAAAATCTGAGTTTAAACGTATTTGGCTAAGGTGTATGTAAACTTCCGACTTCAACTGTAATTGACCCTTCAACATAGCAGTAAAGCGAAATAAATACATAGGCTAATAACAGCAGTACACTAGGAGCAACATAATGTCAAGTTACCAACAGTTGTTTACTAAAAAGAGAATGTCACCCTCAAACTTACCCCGCTCATCTTCCTCCATCGCCTCCCTGTCTTGTCCGGGAATCACCCACGATGCACTACTTCTCCTCTACAACCAAGGAGCTGGGTTTTTCATGACCCCATCATTCTTGAAAATACAGCATTAGGTTTCCTTCAAAATAATCAGAACAGACTGTAATGGCAAGATAAATTGGTAGCCAGCATTTGCATATCAAAACAAACAGCCAGATAAACAGATGGGCTGTGATGTAAATATACCACTTTCAAGGAGCAGGACACTAATCCGTACGCTTATAAGAAATCCCGCTGTGCCATCAGACGAAACATTAAACAGGCAAAGCGTCAATACAGGACTAAGATTGAATCCTACTACAAAGGCTCTGATGCTAGTCGGATGTGGCAGGGCTTGCAAACTATTACGGACTACAAAGGGAAACCCAGCCACAAGTTGCCCAGTGACGCGAGACTACCAGACAAGCTAAATGCCTTTAATGCTCGCTTCAACGCAAGCAAGCATGAGAGCACCAGCTGTTCCGGTCGACTGTGTGATCACGGTCTCTGTAGCCGATGTGAGTAAGACCTTTAAACAGGTCAACATTTACAAAGCCCCAGGGCCAGACGGATTACCAGGACGTGTCCTTAAAGCATGCGCAGACCAACTGGCAAGTGTCTTCACTGACATATTCAACTTCTTCCTGACCGGGTGTATAATACCTACATGTTTCAAGCAGACCACCATAATCTCTGTGCCAAAGAAAGCGAAGGTAACCTGCCTAAATGATTACCGCCCTGTAGCACTCACGTCGGTAGCCATGAAGTGCTTTGAAAGGCTGGTCATGGCTCCCATCAACACCATCATCCCGGAAACCCTAGACCCACTCCAATTCGCATACCGCCCCAAAAGATCCACAGATGACGCAATCTCAAATCGCACTCCACACTGCCCTTTCCCACCTGGACAAAAGGAACACCTATGTGAGAATGCTGTTCATTGACTACAGCTCAGCATTCAACACCATAGTGCCCACAAAGCTCATCACTAAGCTAAGGACCCTGGGACTAAATATCTGCCTCTGCAACTGGATCCTGGACTTCCTGAGGGGCCGCCCCAAGTGGTAAGGGTAAGCAACAACACATCTGTCACGCTGATCCTCAACACAGGGGCCCGTCAAGGGTGCGTGCTTAGTCCCCTCCTGTACTCACTGTTCACCTACGACTGTGTGGCCAAGCATGACTCAAACACCATCATTAAGTTTGCTGACGACACAACGGTGGTAGGCCTGATCAATGAAAATGATGAGGCAGCCTATAGGGAGGAGCTCAAAGATCTGGCAGTGTGGTGCCAGGACAACAACCACTCCCTCAATGTGAGCAAGACAAAGAAGCTGATTGTGGACTGCAGGAAAGGGAGGGCCAAACAGGCCCCCATTAACAACAACAGGGCTGTAGTGGAGCGGGTCAAGAGTTTCAAGTACCTTGGTGTCCACATCACCAACAAACTAACATGGTCCAAACACACCAAGACAGTCGTAAAGAGGGCACAACAAAAACATTTTCCCTCTCAGGAGACTGAAAAGATTTGGCATGGGTCCCCAGATCCGTATGCGGTATTGTGTGTAGGTATTGTGTGTAGATTACTGAGGATTTAATTTAATTTAAACCATTTTAGAATAAGGCTGTAACGTAACAAAATGTGGGGAAAAATCAAGGGATCTGAATACTTTCCGAAGGCACTGTATATGGCCAATATACCGCGGCTAAGGGCTGTGTCCAGGTACTCTGTGTTGCGTCGTGCGTAAGAACAGCCTTAGCCGTCGTATATTGGCCATATACATATACCCCCTCTGGCCTTATTGCTTAAATAACCTAGGCTACACTTTTACATGTAGGCTAATTATTTATGTATTAGAGGTCAACCGATTAATCGGAAAGGCCGATTAATTCGGGCCGATTTCAAGTTTTCATAACAATCGGTAATCGTTTTTTTTTTTTTTTTTTACACCTTTATTTAACTAGGCAAGTCAGATTAAGAACACATTCTTATTTTCAATGACGGCCTAGGAACGGGGGTTAACTGCCTTGTTCGGGGGGATTCGTTTTTGCAACCTTCAGTTACTAGTCCAACGCTCTAACCACCTGCCTTACATTGCACTCCACGAGGAGCCTGCATGGCAGGCTGACTACCTATTACGTGAGGGCAGCAAGAAGCCAAGGTAAGTTGCTAGCTAGCATTAAACTTATCTTATAAAAAACGATCAATCTTAACATAATCACTAGACATGGTTGATGATATTGCTAGTTTATCTAACGTGTCCTGCGTTGCATATAATCGATGCGGTGCCTGTTAATTTATCCTTGAATCACAGCCTACTTTGACAAACGGGTGTTGATTTAACAAGCGCATTTGCGAAAAAAGCACTGTCGTTGCACCAATGTACCTAACCATAAACATCAATGCCTTTCTTTAAAATCAATACACAAGTATATATTTTTAAACCTGCATATTTAGTTAATATTGCCTGCTAACATGAAATTGTGTCACATCTCTAGCGTTCATTGCACGCAGAGTCAGGGTATATGCAACAGTTTGGGCCGCCTGGCTCGTTGCGAACTAATTTGCCAGAATTTTACGTAATTATGACATAACATTGAAGGTTGTGCAATGTAACAGGAATATTTAGACTTAGGGATGCCACCCGTTAGATAAAATATGGAACGGTTCCGTATTTCACTGAAAGGAAAAACTTTTGTTTTCGAGATGATAGTTTCCGGATTCGACCATATTAATGACCTAAGGCTTGTATTTCTGTGTGTTTATTATATTATAATTAAGTCTATGATTTGATAGAGGAGTCTGACAGCGGTGGTAGGCACCAGCAGGCTCGTAAGCATTCATTCAAAACAGCACTTTCGTGCGTTTTGCCAGCAGCCCTTCACTGTGCTTCAAGCATTGCGCTGTTTATGACTTCAAGCCGGGTGGGTATAATTTGTGTAACGTTCCAACAGGAATCTATTCCAAAAACTTCGTAAATAACAAGGTTTCCAAAAAACAACGCATACAAAGTTGTATAGCGGCAGAATAAGATACCAGGTAGTGAGTGGTCTATTTCATTGCGTTTTTCACTCATCATGTTTATTCCGAAAAATGTCTGTTCTCACTCTGGTTGCCTATGGACAAACATTAAGAATAAGCTACGTGGTGAGTTGAGGTTGGCAACCTTTTACTTTACGTTTTTTGGAACAGATTCCTGTTGGAACGTTCCACAAATTATACCCACCCCTTCAAGCCTATCAACTCCCAAGATGAGGCTGGTATAACCGATGTGAAATGGCTAGCTAGTTAGCGGGGTGCACGCTAATTGTGTTTCAAACGTCACTTGCTCTGAGACTTGGAGTAGTTTTTCCCCTTCCTCTACATGGGTAACGCTGCTTCGAGGGTGGCTGTTGTCGATGTGTTCCTGGTTCGAGCCCAGGTAGGAGCGAGGAGAGGGACGGAAGCTATACTGTTACACTGGCAATACTAAAGTGCCTATAAGAACATCCAATAGTCAAAGGTATATGAAATACAAATGGTATAGAGAGAAATAGTCCTATAATTCCTATAATAACTACAACCTAAAATTTACCTGGGAATATTGAAGACTCATGTTAAAAGGAACCACCAGCTTTCATATGTTCCCATGTTCTGAGCAAGGAACTTAAACCTTAGCTTTTTTACATGGCACATATTGCACTTTTACTTTCTTCTCCAACACTTCGTTTTGCATTATTTAAACCAAACTGAATGTTTCATTATTTATTTGAGGCTAAATTGATTTTATTGATGTATTATATTAAGTTAAAATAAGTGTTCATTCAGTATTGTTGTAATTGTCATTATTACAAATAAATAAACAAATCTGCTTTTTTGGTCCTCCAATAATCGGTGTCGGCGTTGAAAAATCATAATCGGTCGACCTCTTATGTATATTTATGCACAACATATGTAAATATTGTTGTTGGCCATTTTAGAGGCAATTTTAAGTGAATTTCTGGCTCAGTTGACAATTCCATTTATTTATTTTAGTAGTAGGCTACTCTTATTAGCCTTTTAAATCACTATGAATGACCTATATGTTCTAGAGTAGACCCATGTTGGTATATAAAAAAAAACACTTCTTTGAATTTGGGAAGTTCATCTTCAGTTTGGGACTATTTAAATTGCACTTCAGGACAATTCTGGGACGGTGATGAAAAAGGTTAGTCTTGAGCCCTGTTTGTAGCAAGCTAGCTAACTAACATTGGCTAGAAAGTTGAAGTCAGAGGAGAGAGAGCGGCGTGCGGAGCACAGCGGAGGTGAGGACAGAGAGGAGCCAATTAACTCACTTACTGACTATTAAATAGCCAGGGGTGGCAGGGTAGCCTAGTGGTTAGAGCGTTGGACTAGTAACCGAAAGGTTGCAAGATCGAATCCCAGCTCTGACAAGGTAAAAATCTGTCGTTCTGTTCCTAGGACGTCATTGAAAATACGATTTTTTTAAAACTGACTTGCGGTAAAGGTCAAATAAAATGATAATAGTTGTGATTGATTGATTAATAGTAGAATACAACTCTTGATGTACTGGACTCGTGATGGATCTCCTGTCACTCTTTCCTTTCCATCTTGCTCAACAGGGATGGATGACTGGGACATCAGGCTGCCTGCAGCCACACATTAATTTACATTTTGTATTAAATAAAAGACAAATAGCAAAATGTTGGGACTTTTCGGTTTTTCACTTCTATAGTTCATATTAAATAATTGTGTAAACCAATAAGAAAGGGAGATAAGCAGAGAACAATTTAAAGTTAGAGAAATTTTACCAGTTGTATTTACATAGATTGTCATTATAGAGACACCTATTGGAAACGTGCCAACTCGACCTGCTGCGTAAAAATGGGGTGCTAGTTTTCAAGCCTTGTGTGCGGGTTGAGTTGTCACGCGTCATAAATTATTGCTGACCTGGCAACCCCGCTGCTACTCCAAAAATCACACGTGTACGCACGCACGTACGTAGATCAACGGCATGGTTTGTCTCAGGAGAACAGTGGTAACACAGAACAAAGAGACAGATATTTACCAGATGTATTAAATGTGAAGCGTTTCCACTCAATACCAAATACGGTGACGGGCGGAAGTAGAGTGGGCTGCGATATGTAGACTTTACCACTTTCCAAAGTTTCAAAAAAATTGCGTTGTTTAGGAGTGCAAGCACAGACAAAGGGGGTAACCGAGACGCGTCACAGGGGCTATAAAGATGAAGCATCGTTCAGACCGTTTTCTAACCACCGAATATGGTAGTGGGAGGCAGTCCGGTAAAGATGAAGTATTGTTCAGACCGTTTTCTAACCACCGAATATGGTAGTGGGAGGCAGTCCGGTCGCGGGTATTGGAAGAGGATAGAACTAGGTAAAACTGGCCGATATTCTGCAAATTCTCACCGATGAAACATCTCCTCAATATTTTTCCCAAAACTACAAATATGTTACCAACACAGTGCACTATGTTTTATAGACTTGGCACTTTGCCAAAGTTTAGTTATTTTTTTATTGCGTTGTTTAGAAGGAGTGTAAGGTTGAATTAAGTTTTCACGCATTTCACAAGTGAGGCGTTCCCTAACGGATATATGCAAAGTGATAGAACGAGCCAATAGGATCTCACTAGTTCACGCTTGGCTCCGCCCACCTCCTTGTTTGTTCAGCCCACTACTATGATTCATCTGCTCCCATGGGAAACGACAGGCTCTGGTCTATCTTGGGGTGCTTATAAACGTCTTTGGTAGTAGGCTAGCTATAGAGGTAATCCCATGCAGAAACAATAGAGAACAAACACAATGGCACGCGTATCAGACTAGTCATTAAAGAGCCCAGCCTAAAGTCGTGCATCGTTCTATGCACTGCAGTCAGCGTTTTTAAAATAATGTGGATGATGGTTAGCTAGCTAACGTTAGTTAGTTAGCGTTAGCAAACCAGCCTGCTAGCTAACGTTAGTAAACTAGGCATGTTAGCTAACTACGTTATTACATCGCTATTAGACAATGATAATAGCTACTTGAAACGCTGAAATCACATATTGTTTCCATAAGAGTGCATAAATACAATTGAGAAAACTGCAAAGAAACGTAGCAGGTAAATACCTGAATATAGTCCTGCCAAATCTCTACCGGAAGGACAGTGACAGCAAGCTGCCCATTCATAATGCGAATCCTTCCAGTTTGCGAGTTTTGGGTATTATGGTGCCACCCCGTGGCTATACATTGCATTACACAAGGTTTATCTGGAATGGGCAGGCATCACATCACATGATATAACTTTCGCTTGCTTGGATGGAAGTTTGGATATAAGAAAACAGGTTGAGGTTAAGAGGGTTACTGCTGTAGGCTACTTCGAATAATATGTAGCCAACGTTTAGCAGACGCTCTTATCCAAACCGAATTACAGGAGCAATCACGGTTAAGTGCTTAATGATCTTGAGATCAATGCCCTCTCCTGTTTCTTAATATGTGTTTGCACACAATCCGGCTGCTGCCCTAAACAGGATATTTCATTCTGATTTGTATTCTGAATCTGATTTGGACTTGTCCTTTTGTTTTTGTGTCTTCTTTAGGGCTTCACTGAAGGAACCTGTCTAAGTGCCCTAGACAAGACATGCTCAACAGAGACCAACGACTGCTTGCTCACACCAAAGGAAATTACTCTAACACCCTCTACCAGAGATCAGAACAAAGAAAACATGGGTCAATCAAAGAGTACAGAATAAAAGATAAAGGAAGAAAGGCAAATGATATCAGATGAACTCAAAATACTTTCCAGATGTGGGCATAGACAAAGCTCTGCTGCAATTCTCAGGTCCTAGGTCATTGGAGAAGCTGATCCAATACTACAAACAAGGAGAGATGGAACTGATTGAAAATGCTGCAGCGTGGATAAAGGACCTTACCGAAAAGCCTGATGCTACAGGCTTGGGATCCCTGATTATCTCTATAGTAATAGACAGATCTGTAGCTGCCACAGAGCCCCCAGAGGGTAGCACAGATTATCTGCTGCTTCGTATCTTTGCGGAGGAGAAGGCCTCCGCTGTGAGAAACCAAATGGATGAGTACCTCAAGAGGCACCTCATGCACATACACAACAAGGCAGAGCTTAAGAGTGACATCCAGCACGTGGAGCGTAACCTGAGCTTTGCCCTGACTCAGTTGAAGAACTCCATGCTGCCGGACGGACAGATGAGCTCGTGGGCACTGAG
This sequence comes from Salmo trutta, assembly GCF_901001165.1. Lineage (NCBI taxonomy): Eukaryota > Metazoa > Chordata > Actinopteri > Salmoniformes > Salmonidae > Salmo > Salmo trutta. The sequence continues at coordinate 3,456,733 of NC_042987.1, forward strand.
GATGTGGGCTCTGAGGATGTGGGTCAATGGAGCGTCCTTCCATGTCCAGATGCTGATTCACCTGGCCAGACTGGATGGGGCCAAAGACAGTGGCTCAGTGCGATCGGTCATCACTACCTACCAGAGCAATCTAGAAAAGCTTCTATCTGGATACAAGGAATTAGTCAAACAGCATCCTTCACAGTGCCACAGTGGTTCCTATGAGACAGTTTCAGTAAAGTTCTGGTTTTGCTAGAGCTCTGAGATGACTAAATTACATCCAGAATATAGTGGTTTTTAGGTATTACCCTATGGTGTGTGTTGAGGTTGGTTATAACCCTGTAGATCCATTTTGATCCCAAGGTGTACTGTCTATGTGCTGTATCATTGTTTGTGTGTCCAGCATAAAACAAGTAATGGTCAATTGCAACCAACAGGCAGAACTTTTAGCGCTGGATTTCTTGAAACGTTACTAATGGGAGATTACATGCACCTGCGTGTTAAAACAAACTTGCTTGCAACCAAAAACCCACAAGAATAAACCAGCAGATCAGTTGATCTCCCGTTGTTACTGTGTCAAACGAGTTTGATATCAGACAGCTGTGTCTAGGTTCTCTACTCCAGGCCCCAATGAAATACGACCTATCAGGACCATTGAAAAAAGCAAGGCTGGTAATTAATAAAAAATATTTATTGTAAGAATATAGACCCCGTGAATTGTAAGAAACTATAGTACAGTAAACTTTAGTACAGTATAGTTCAGTACAGCTCCGTTCTTGTGTATTGTATTCCTCGTGTTGCTATTTTATTTTTAAACTCTGCATTGTTGGGAAGGGCTCGTAAGCAAGCATTTTACAGTAAAGTCTACACCGGTTGTATTCGGTGCATGTAACAAAATCATTTTTATTTGATTTTACAGGAAAGTATAGTTCAGTAGAGTTTAAATCAGTATAGAAAAGTAGAGTACTGTACTGAACTATACTGCACTGATCTGTACTGTACTTTCCTGTACTGTACTGCACTGCACTGCACTGAACTATACTTGAGTTTACTGTAAAGTACAATACAGTACATTATAGAAATCTATTCTTTGGGCCACATTAGAATATACTAATGTCATTTGACATACCTTGATTAGATTATAATTGAATGAAAATAGATTTGACAGTATTAACTCAATCATAATTGTCTTCATTAAGTTACCAATTTTAGATGTAGACAGTACAGGAATAATTTATTTTTCCCTTTTGATAAGAAATGACCATACTGTATTAAGGTTTTATTCATGGGTTAAATGATTTGGAAATTACAAGTAAGTATACCAACATAAGCTTTACATTAATAAAATGTGTTGAGTAAATCGTCACAGTAGATTCTCTCTGGTAAATGAGTAAATACCTTATTTCAATTGTATGAAATGATGTGAAATAGTTCAATTTGGACTTAGTCTGCTCAAATATTAGGTTTCATTTATACCGAACATAATACCCACCAGAGGCATAAATAGTCTTGAAAAATGTTGCCGGCAACCAGGACTTAAAGTTAAACACCGACATCAACTGTAGGGAGCGATAATATGGTGGCCAGTAATGGCTGCAATTGAGGTCAGCTGTGTGGGTGATTTTTGCTTTTATTGATGTTTTAACGAGAGATTATCTTGTGTTGAGCTGGTGCTCTGTGTTGGTTTCCATTGACCTGCAGTATTCAGTGAACCACACCATGATTCAAAAAATATAGCTACATTATAACTTCTTGTACTGAACATTTACATCTTGACATTGCAGTACTTTTTCCAGCCATAACTACACATTCAATAACATATTAAACGTAATTCAAATGTTGTTCTTAACAGTGGACAGACAGACACCATAACTGGGAAAGAGACTTGTGTCATGTCTGCCATCACCCAACAGATTGTTTGTGTGGATGCCATCAAGTTCAGGCTGCAGTCCTTTCGTTCCTTGGGAGGAAAACAGAGTGTTTGGTCATTTACAACATCATATACAATTCAACCATTTTTGTGTTACTGTTTAATAAAATGGAAAAGTGTTGCTACTGTGATGGGTTTATCTTACTTTATGTGCTAGATGGCATCCTGTACCCACTTGCTGTCGGGGTCAGCACAGACATGTCTGTCCTTCACCGTGGTGGAACTGTTATAAAAGAGAAGAGAGGTGGATTTAATTTAATAATTAATATAATTTAATGTAAATGTAAATGTATGTAAATGGATTTAGAAACGTTACATCAGATTCAACAATCAATCCAATAACGTCACTTGAACATTCTAAAAAACAACCTATTTTCCTGTTTCTATGTACTGAAACTGTTTAAAGACAAATAATATAGCTATATGCTTATATCACAGCATTGATGTTGCAGATCCCAGTCTCATGTTGGATTCTGTACTCTTTCAGCTTTCGTCACAGGGATAGCTTTCTCTGTGTATTCTGTGCAGCTTCGAGTGGACCTGCACAAGACAGACAGCATCACAGATATTTAGACTTATTAGTAGAAAAGACAATGTAAAAATAGATTGTCATTTTCAAAGTAAAAAAAACAAACAAAGCATAGCTCAAAACAGAAGCAATGCACGACCTTTTCTCTACTAAAATATGACTAAACCCACAATAAATGACAGTTCATGTCCTACTTACTACTTTCACACAGAGTCATCAGTGCCACCAGCAGCACATGCAGAGTAGAGAGAGTCACCAGAAGCTTTGCCATCTTGTCAGGTTCAGAGTTCTAGGCAGGCAGTGAAGTTGGATAGAAACATGTAACTCTATTGTCCGAATAAGATACAAAGATAATCTGATACAATGATCTGGCATTGTAATATAGTTTAAATACTTACACAGTTGGAAATATGCTGCCTTTTTGGACCGCAGACTCAGTGGTTGAAGAACAAGGTGGAACATTCTCAGATGGGAAGAATGACACACAGGCCGCATTGTTGGTAACTTGATACAAAACCCCCTTCCACTCTGTCTGCATCAAGAATGTACAGCAACTATACGTTGATGCGTGTCAGCTAAAATTTAAGGAAGAAGTTATTCTTGTACTAGATGATTACATAATGTTAGGATTTTGTGACATAATGTGATGTACAGTTACCTTAAAATGAGCTGGAGTGTTCAATTCATACAGACAAATTGTTGATCATTGTGATTAGTAAGCCTGTGTATGAGTCACTTGTCCATGATGGGTAGTCCTATTTAAGCACCTGTAATTTTCATTTAGGGAGAGAAAGAAATAGAGACGGGTCAGCATGCTGCTGGGTTTTGTTTGAAGGACGCTATTTGATCCAGTTAATTATTTTTGTAAATACTTGTACATTTTGCTGGCTATTATCTTCACCTTTGCTAATAAAATCCCTCACCCTGGGCAGAAAGTCAGCTCTACCTTGTTGCCTTCTGCCTTCTCACTGTTAAAATCCAACCACGTGATAAACCTCACACATGGATTACGGGGCAACATTCGCACTGAGCTAAAGGCTAGAGCTGCCGCTTGCAAGGAGTGGGACACTAATCCGGAAGTTTATAATACATCCCACTATGCCCTTGACAAACCATCAAACAAGCAAAGGATCAATACAGGACCAAGATCGAATCCTACTACATGGGTTCTGATGCTAGTCAGATGTGGCAGGGCTTGCAAACTATCATGGATGACAAAGGGAAACACAGCTGCGAGCTGTCCGGTAATGCAAGCTTACCAGATGAGCTAAATACCTTTTCTATGATCGCTTTGAGACTAGCAACACTGAACCACGCATGAGAGCACCAGCTGTTTTAGACGACTGCGCCATCACACGCTCTGTAGTCGATGTGAGTAAGACCTTTAAACAGCTAAACATTCCCAAGGTCAGCATTCTGGAGTCGCCTCTTCACTGTTGACGTTGAGACTGGTGTTTTGCGGGTACTATTTAATGAAGCTGCCAGTTGAGGACTTGTGGGGCATCTGTTTCTCAAACTAGACACTCTAATGTACTTGTCCTCTTGCTCAGTTGTGCACTGGGGCCTCCCACTCCTCTTTCTATTCTGGTTAGAGCCAGTTTTCGCTGTTCTGTGAAGAGAGTAGTACACAGCGTTGTACGAGATCTTCAGTTTCTTGGCAATTTCTCGCATGGAATAGCCTTCATTTCTCAGAACAAGAATAGACTGATGAGTTTCAGAAGAAAGTTCTTTGTTTCTAGCCATTTTGAGCCTGTAATCGAACCCACAAATGCTAATGCTCCAGATACTCAACTAGTCTAAAGAAGGCCAGTTATATTGCTTCCTTAATCAGAACAACAGTTTTCAGCTGGGCTAGCATAATTGCAAAAGGGTTTTCTAATAATCAATTAGCCTTTTAAAATGATAAACTTGAATTAGCTAACACAATGTGCCATTGGAACACAGGGGTGATGGTTGCTGATATTGGGCCTCTGTACACCTATGTAGATATTCCATTAAAAATCAGCCGTTTCCAGCTACAATAGTCATTTGCAACATTAACAATGTCTACACTGTATTTCTGATCAATTTGATGTTATTTTAATGGACAAAAATGTGCTTTTCTTTCAAAAACAAGGACATTTCTAAGTGACCCCAAACTTTTGAACGGTAGTGTAAGTAACCTTCTGTCTTATGTAACCATACCGAACATAACGTATCATACTAATTTCAGTGTCCTGGATTTACATTTAGTATGTTACGTCTGGTCATTGAGACAAGGCTGAGCTTTCATATGGTAGTTGTTTAAGGTTAAGTTGTAACAACACCTTAACTGCAGTTTTCACATTGTACCTACCATTGTAATAACCATGCAAATACATGTTTGTAGTGCTAAAGCAACACCAACATTTTAAATGTTTCAGTATTCATATGAACATGATAAAATGTCCCAATTAAAGCATTGTGTGACATATGCATGGGTAAAAAGGTTGTGGTTGTCACAGGGACAGCTATGATGCAACAAATGAAGAAGAACTCAAAACCACTTCATAATGACCTATTTAGTTGTCACAGCAACACTTCTCTGTGTTCCTCTGACCTAGAAAATAACCATATTATAACCTCAAGACAACCTACATGCAACAGCCCACATCCATGCAAGTCACACACACACAGATATTAAGATATTACTTTTCTTTGTCTTTCAGTATATTGTATTTCAGTGCTGTGTAGATTTACAGCACTACCCAAACAAATTTACACATGAAAGTTCCCCTCATAACTACCCCATTCTCCACAGGTTCGAGGAGGGATCCTGTAGTGTGGACAATTATTGTTTTTTGTATTTGGTCATTTTAGTAAAAAATTTTCTCTTTTTCTCCCCAATTTCGTTGCATCCAATTGGTAGTTACAGTCTTGTCCCATCGCTGCAACTCCCGTACGGACTCGGGAGAGGCGAAGGTCGAGAGCCGCGCGTCCTCCGAAACGCAACCCAGCCAACCTCACTGCTTCTTGACACAATGCCCGCTTAACCCGGAAGCCAGCCGCACCAATGTGTCAGAGGAAACACCGTGAACCTGGCGACCGTGTCAGCGTGCATTGCGCCCGGCCCGGCACAGGGGTCGCTAGTGCGCGATCGGACAAGAACATCCCTGCCGGCCAAACCCTCCCGTAACCCGGACGACGCTGGGCCAATTGTGCGCCGCCCCATGGGTCTCCCAGTCGCGGTCGACTGCGACAGAACCTGGACTCGAACCAGGATCTTTAGTAGCGCAGCTAGCAGTGCGCCACTCGGGAGGTGGTAGTGTGGAATTTTGACCATACATCAGAGCTCTGAGGTCATTATGTAATCTTGTCTATGTAAACAGTTCAACAGTTGTCATACGTTTTGTAAGCTTATAGTTTTTGATCATCCTCAGTGTGTAACCGTGTAGGTTCCATCCCTCTCTTCGCCCCAACCTGGGCTCGAACCAGGGACCCTTGCACACATCAACAACAGTCACCAACGAAGCATCGTTACCCATCGCGCCACAAAAGCCGCGGGCCTTGCAACGCAAGGGGAACAACCACTTCAGGTCTCAGAGCGAGTGACGTCACTGATTGAAACGCTATTAGCGCGCACCACCGCTAACTAACTAGCCATTTCACATCGGTTACAAGTGCAACACTCAACCTGAATTCCTAGTTTTCTTACGGGTTCTGTGGTGCTATTATGGTTTATTTGCTATCTTACAGATCACATGAACTAAGCAAAAAAAGAAACGTCCTCTCACTGTCAACTGTGTTTACTTTCAGCAAACTTGACATGTGTAAATATTTGTATGAACATAGCAAGATTCAACAACTGAGACATAAACTGAACAAGTTCCACAGACATGTGATTAACAGAAATGGAAAAATGTGTCCCTGAACAAAGCGGGGGTAAAAATCAAAAGTAACAGTCAGTATCTGGTGTGGCCACCAGCTGCATTAAGTTCTGCAGTGCATCTCCTCCTCATGGACTGCACCAGATTTGCCAGTTCTTACTGTGAGATGTTACCCCACTTTTCCACCAAGGCACCTGCAAGTTCCCGGACATTTCAGGGGGGAATGGCCCTAGTCCTCACCCTCCGATCCAACAGGTCCCAGACGTGCTCAATGGGATTGAGATCCGGGCTCTTCGCTGGCCATGGCAGAACACTGACATTCCTGTCTTGCAGGAAATCACGGACAGAATGAGCAGTATATCTGGTGGCATTGTCATGCTGGAGGGTCATGTCAGGATGAGCCTGCATTAAAGGTACCACATGAGGGAGGTGGATGTCTTCCCTATAACACACAGCGTTGAGATTGCCTGCAATGACAACAAGCTCAGTCCGATGATGCTGTGACACACCGCCCCAGACCATGACAGACCCTCCACCTCCAAATCGATCCCGCTCCAGAGTACATGCCTCGGTGTAACGCTCATTCCTTCGACAATAAATGGGAATCTGACCATCACCCCTAGTGAGACAAAACCACGACTCATCAGTGAAGATAACTTTTTGCCAGTCCTGTCTGGTCCAGCGACAGTGGGTTTGTGCCCATAGGCGATGTTGTTGCTGGTGATGTCTGATGAGGACCTGCCTTACAACAGGCCTACAAGCCCTCAGTCCAGCATCTCTCAGCTTATTGCGGACAGTCTGAGTAGCGCTGCCTTAGGCGTCTCACAGTAAGGACATTGCAATTTATTGCCCTGGCCACATCTGCAGTCCTCATCCCTCCTTGCATCATGCCTAAGGCACGTTCACGCAGATGAGCAGGGACCCTGGGTATCTTTCTTTTGGTGTTTTCAGAGTCAGTTGAATGGCCTCTTTAGTGTCCTAAGTTTTCATAACTGTGACCTTAATTGCCTACCATTTCCAGTAAGCTGTTAGTGTCTTATCGAGGTGCATGTTCATTAATTGTTCATGGTTCATTGAACAAGCATGGGAAACAGTGTTTAATAAACCCTTTACAATGAAGATCTGTGAAGTTATTTTGATTTTTACGAATTATCTTTGAAAGACAGGGTCCTGAAAACTTTTGCTAAGTTTATTTTCTGAACAATATCACAATCTCAAATGTGCCATTCACCAATTCATAAGCCACAAACAGCAGCAATCCCTTGGTATGACTGCATAGCCTTACCCACTGGGGTAGATCAACTGAAAAATCTGATAACTGTATATACACACTTTTAGAAAAAAAGGTGCTATCTAGAACCTTAAACAGTTCTTCAGCTGTCCCCATAGGAGAACCCTTTGAAGAAACCTTTTTGGTTCCAGATAAAACCCTTTTGGTTCCAGGTAGAACTCTTTTGGGTTCCATGTAGAACCCAAATAACTGCAAAGGTGTGCATTTGAGACCAAAGTGTTGTTCTGTTTGAATATAGGCCTTGATTTGGTTATGAGGCCAAAAGTGCATTATACTGTGACACTTTTTTGTTGTTGTAAGGTTTTGTAATTATTTTTATGAACAATACAAAACATACACATACAAACGACACCATCATACAAACATCAACTACATCACATCTGCACAGACCCACTAGCACACATCCCCATATCCAATGCCCGCGTCACTTTACACCACATGGCCTCAAACTGCACCATTTTGTTTTTCTCGGTAGCCCACGCACTTACATTTATTAGATAATAAAGCATTTTACCTTACCATTGCGTTAATGATGGAGGATTGGTTAATTTCCAGTTTTTAAGTATACGTTTATTTAAGATGATTGACAAGAAAAGTATCGTCCAACCCATGAGGTATCTCACTGTTCCATCATATGCCATGTCTTGAAATATGCAGACAGACGGATTAAAAGTAAACTTTCTATCTGTCACGTCTGCTCCCCTCGTCTGGCGCTCATCATTACGCACACCTGTCACCATCGTTACGCGCATCAGCGCTTCATGGGATTCTCCTCGACTCAGCCGGCTCGTCCAGCTCCCCCGCCTCGGCCCGGCCTGTCAGGCTCGACCAGGTGGGATGCCGGGTGGAGCCCCTTGGGGGTGGGTACTGTTACGCCTGCTCCCCCTCTCTGGCACTCGAGGGCACCAGGTGGCCCATCATTATGCACACCTGTCTCCATCGTTACGCGCATCAGCCCTTCATGGGACTCACCTGGACTCTATTACTTTATTGATTACCTCCCCTATATCTGTCACTTCCTCAGTTTCTTCCCCGTGTCAGCGTTGATGTCATTAAATGTGCACTTCCTGTACTTGCTTCTCGTCTCCCAGCGTTGGTCGCTACACTAACTCCACCCATAACTTTTGGATTTTCTAACATTCTAACATTCCCAGCATGGATTATTGAGTTATTATTAGTTTTACACTTCAGACATGACTCTGCCGTTGTGCTGTAGAATTTATGAATTTTGTCTTTTGTATAATAAATTCTATACATAAATTTATGCTGTATTAAACATACATTTTTGTTAACTGTAATCTTGTCAGTTATGTTCCAACATTCTCTCCATCTTGTGTCAATATCAGTTATTTTCAAGTCTTGAATCCAATTGGTTATATTTTTTTCTAAGAGTCAGTTGGATAAACTGAATGCATAAATTCTTTGCAAGGTTTTGTATAGCTTACCTATCATATGAATATCCTTTTCTGACTCAAATAGAATTCCCTCAAGATCTGATGTCCAAAAAATGTCACGTTGAAATTTGGGGATTTTTTCAAGTCAAAATGTGATTTAATTTGCATGTATTTGACAATATCTACATTGGCCAATCCAAAATTTCTTTTTAAAGCTGTCATGGAAATAAATGTATTTCCTATTACCAAGTCATCTACGGTTTCTATGCCTATAGTTTTCCATGTGGGCCAATTTAACTGTGAATTCTGAAAAAATATTCAAGGATTATTCCATAAGGTTGTGTTTTTAGGGAGTGATATTGGTTCTTGTAAAACAAAAAAATGTCTCCACGTATTCTGAAAATATTTTTAGCAAAGGGGGCATTGAGTTTTCAGTATTGGTCAGGTATATCAGGAGATCATCTCTAAATAAGTTTAGTTTATATTCACTTTTACCAATACTGATACTTTGGTTTGGGTGCTGTCTAATTCTTTCTGTAAGCGGTTCAATTGCCAGTGCAAACAGGAGGGGGGAGAGGGGACTTCCCTGTCTTGTGCCCCTTTCTAAAGCAATTTTATCAGATAATGTATTATTTGTGTATATTTTAGCTTTAGGACATGTATATCATATTTTCATCAAATGTATTATAACAGCTGGAAAGTTGAAAGCTTCCAAAGTTATTTAAACTTTACTTAACTGTTCTTAAGTCAATTAAGAACAAATTCTTATTTACAATGACGGCCTACCCCGGCCAAACTCTAACCCGGACGACACTGGGCCAATTGTACACCGCCCTATGGGACTCCCAATTACAGGCAGTTGTGATACAGCCTGGAATCAAACCAGGGTCTGTAGTGATGCCTCTAGCACTGAGATGCAGTGCCTTAGACCGCTGCGCCACTCGATAGTCTATACTGTAAAAATATGTTTAACTAGCTCATAAAGGATCATAGGATAGAGTATCAACTCATTGTACTTTGTAGTACATTTTAACCATCTGAGGATAAATTTTTGAAAAAACAAATAAAATTTGTATTAAAATATCCCTTGTTGTCCCTCTTGAGTAATGTTGTTCCCTTTTTTGCTCAACGTGGGTTAGTGATGGGGAAATTCTTTCGTGGGACGTTGCCATTAAGGGGTGGGTAAGAAAGCCCATTCCACCTGCAGAAGGAGTATATATATAGAGTAGGACCTCACCCAGCCACTGAAGCTTTCTCTTTGAAGACAAGACAGCAGCTCAACTCAGCTCATCACTAACCACAGCATCACAGAAGAAGAAATGGCCCAGATGAGAGCCCCTGTGATTGTACTGCTGGTGCTACTGGCTTTGGGGCTCTTTGCTACGGAAACTTCTGCAGCTAAACGACGTAAATATTCTGCTGTGAAAGTTTTGTCTTAGTCTGTGTGTCTCTGTGTGTAATTACTGAAAAACAGAAATAAACAACTGGACAATTAGGGTAATATTTTGTGTTTCTCAACATTCCTCGTAAATCCTTTATTTGTTCCTTTTTGACAGCACGTCGTAGGAGAGGATGCTGTGAGAGTTATACTCTTCGTAAAACGCCTTTCACAGTTATCGAAGGCTATACCATACAGACCATATCAGAAACCTGCCGTATCTTTGCCATCATGTGAGTATCTTTGGAGTATCTGATTGCATTGTATGGCAAGTAATAAAGCCAGAAGAATGTCATTATAGCTACTATAAATAGCGTACTATACTGTAGTTTTAGCAATCAAACAATTCTATAATGCAGTAAGTGTAAAAACAGAGAGTTCAATATGAACTTATGCTTTATGTCTCTTCCAGATTCCACACTAAAAAGGGTAATGATGTGTGTGCAGACCCTGACCAGAACTGGGTGATAGAGCACGTCAGCCGACTGGGGTGAGAATCATTCTCATGAACAGAGAACTGTAGGACTAAAAGTGTGGTTGTAGCCGTGACAATACAAATGAATGATATTCCATTTTACATTTTATATCTGTTTTAGGACCAAAGCGGCTCACATCAAGACCTCACGGGCCTAATCCAATGATGTCATTACAACTATCAGAGGGGGACTCAGGATATAAAGGAACAGTACGCAGTCAAAAACTGAACACAACACCTACTGTTAATCTTTCCTCTCAGCACCAAGAATCAAATCAATGACAAGGGTGTCACAAGACCCAGCTACCTGTTTCTTCTTAGTTCTATATTTTCTGGGGTGATTTTATGTAAATATATTTTGTAAATATGAAGGATATTGTTATAACACATTTTTTTTATATACAAGAGGGTTATGATCTCATTGTAAGAGTGTCAGAAAATTCATACTTTGCATGTTTTTATTCATAAACTTTTGTTACTTCTGCTACGTTTTTTCATCTATAATAAATATCTTATATTTTACTAAGAATACTTACCTGTGTTTTCATCTTGTGTCTGGTGAAAGGAAGAGGAACCATGGAAAGCACAGTGACAGATAACAACAGATAAAGCCGATAGAGAAGATATTGTGTAGGCCTAGTTACTGTGTGAAGTGCACTACACCATGAGAGTTCACCAGTGGATGGATCACTTATAGCGCTTCTTATAAAGATAATCCTTGTATGCACTGTTAAAACAGAAAGACTCAAAACACCATGATCGTGTAGTGAAACCATGAAAAGTAGTGCATCCTTAGCTGAGATCTGGTGTTTGGAGGGTGTTTGAATGTCACCCCAATGTATGTGTTATAATACACTGAATGTATTTGAAAACAGAATGGAAGTACTCTGAAACACCGAAAGTGGTCCTTCAATCTGAATATTGGTGTGTTCTTGTTAGCACTGTGAAAACCATTGTTGGTGTTTTAGTACATGTAAAAGGCATCATCAAAACACAAAAAGTATGTTTTCGCAATCTCTCACAATCAAATGGTTTTAAATTGCAAAGGATTTATAGCGTAAATATTGATTGACGATGATTTCAGAGAATATTTAAATTAATTGTGGCGTACAGCCACCAGGGGAAGACTCTTCGAGGCCTGGTGACAGACGGAGTCTACATCACAAGCCGATGGCTCCCTCTGCTGGATGTGCCAGGTCTCAACGGGCTCTCCGGCCAGGACTAATTGGGGCTGATTGTGGTTAGTGAGTAATCAAGGGGCTGATCGCTCACCAGCTGGACGAGTCCCATAAAGCTGCCGGAAGGGCAGCACATGGGAGAGGGGACTGAGAGAAGAGACGTTGCTACTGTATAGTCGTGCTCAGTCCCAGGGATAACGGAGGGAGCTCAGTATTGTTCCCCACAGGATACAGCAAGACCCGGAGCCCAGAAGACGGTATCCCGGAGAAGGTCTCCTGGGGGAGACCTATTCTTTTCTTTTGGTTTGTAATTCAAATAAACACCCTTGAAACTGAGCTAATCCTACTCTGTCTGTGTCTGATCTGTATAAATGTTTTGACCAAAACCCCTGGTCTGCCAAAAGTGGTGGAGAATGTGGGCATTCTGTTAACGTGGTCAAATCAGGGTTGACGTTTACGCAGCATCAGCATGGACGAGTTGATAGCTCAGTTCGTCCGGGCCCAACAAGCACAACAGGCGGTTTAGGAATGAACAGCGGCTACAATACGTCCACCTCGTTGAGGAAATCAGGAAGCTCCAAGGAGGAGCGTCTCCTGGATCACATCCAAACCAGTTTTTAATCAAGCTAACAGAAGACGACCACATCGAAACATACCTCCGCACGTTTGAACGGACATCACTACGGGAAGGATGGCCAAGGCCGAAGTGGGCAAGTCTGCTGGCCCCGTTCCTCTCCGGGAATGCCCAAAAGGCATATTGGGACCTTAACGACGAACAAGCGGCTAACTACGATGGACTCAAACGGGAGATACTCAGCCACTACGGGTACAGCCTGGCCCATCGGGCGCAACTGTTCCACAACTGGAGGTTCGTGGCTGACGCATCCCCCCCAAGCCCAGATGAGCGGCCTACTGCGCGTCACCAGGGCATGGCTCCTAACCACCCTCTCCATCCTAGACAAAGTGGTCCTGGATCGCTTCTTAGGGGCGCTACCCCACAACATGAAGAGAGCAGTGAGTCTATGCACGCCCCAGACCTTGGAGGGCCTCCTGGGAGCAGTGGAGACACATCAGAACACTGAGGCCCTGCTGAGTGGGAGGCGGGCCGATTTGGGGACCCGTCCGAGGGGACGGAAGGACAGCCCCACCCCTGTATACCCCGAACCAACAGCCGGCAGGGCCAAAAGGCCGCAGACCGGTGGAGAGATGGCTGGGGGAGAGCCGACCGACCCGCCCCTGACGCCCCCAGGTAGATGGAGACCAAAGGAGGTGTTTTGAATGTGACCTGGAATTGTCCAGCTCGAGAAGAGTCGATGCTGTCAGCAAGCCCCGGATGCGAGGTGGGCTACGCAGTGAACCACGTCCCCTCCTGTTGGGCGCACCATGAACCAAGGGCAACCATGTTCCCGGTGAAGGCTGACGGACACGACACGGAAGCTCTAGTAGACTCCAGAAGTATGGTTACGCTCGTAACCACGAGCCTGCTGAACCAGGGGACCGAATGTGGTAGGGAGATGTCCATTTCCTGTGTCCAAGGTGACACAAAGCGTTATCCAACCGTACGGGCTAATATCGTGACACCACAAGGGAGCTGCAAGATGATGGGGGGTGCCGTACCGGTGTCGCCGGTACCCCTCCTTGTGGGACGAGATTGTCCTCTGTTCATGGCACTGTGGAGGCACGAGCTGAGGAAAAAGGTATGAGCCGGCCGAAGACGAGAGCGTGGACAACCCATCGCCTACGCAGCCCGGAGCAAGCGGTTGACAAACCCAGATCTACGTGTCCAGAGACGGAAGGGGCGCCGGAACCCGAACCCCTGGTGAACCACAGGAGGAGGAGCCCATCCTCCCCCGCCTCGATTTCGAGGGACCAGTCAAGACACCCACTGGGTGCCAACTGAGGGGACAATTCGGGACTGCCCAGTGGGAGGATACGAACTTGAAAGCCGTCGCAGTCCATAGCGGTGGATGGACAGCTACTTCTGGGGTGAGTGACTGGCAATACCCTCGCTTCCAAATCAAGAATAACCTTTTCTATCAGCTGTCGCGCCAATTAGAAAGCTTGTTATGGTCATTTACACGTGTTCATTACACCTGTCCAGTGTGCACTTACAGGGGATTAGAAAGCTTGTTATGGTCATTTACACGTGTTCATTACACCTGTCCAGTGTGCATTTACATGTGATAAGAACGCTTGTTATGGTCATTATATCCACCTAGCTCCCTGCACTAGGGAGATCGAGGGATGGGAACGACCCAGGGAGAAGGGGGGCCAACACCCAGAGAGTGGGCCCGACTCTCGCCAGCGGCCACTACTCAGTACTTTGTTGTAGCGATTACAGCAATTACAGCCTCGAGTCTACTTGGGTATGACGCTACAAGCTTGGCACACTTGTATTTGCAGATCCTCTCAAGCTCTGTCAGGTTGGATGGGGAGCGTTGCTGCACAGCTCTTTTCAGGTCTCTATTTTCAAGTCCGGGCTCTGGTTGGGCCACTCAAGGACATTCAGAGACTTGTCCCGAAGCCACTCCTGCGTTGTCTTGGCTGTGTGCTTAGTGTCATTGTCTTGTTGGAAGGTGAACCGTCGCCCCAGTCTGAGGTCCTGAGCGCTATGGTACAGGTTTTCATCAAGGATCTCTCTGTACTTTGCTCAGTTTATCTTTGCCTCAAACCTGACCAGTCTCCCAGTCCCTGCCCCTGAAAAACATCCCCACAGCATGATGCTGTCACCACCATGCTTCACCATAGGGATGGTGACAGGTTTCATCCAGACGTGACGCTTGGCATTCAGGCCAAAGAGTTCAAACTTGGTTTCATCAGACCAGAGAATCTTGTTTCTCATGGTCTGAGAGTCTTTAGGTACATTTGGACAAACTCCAAGCGTTCTGTCATGTGTCATGTGCCACTCTACCATAAAGGCCTGATTGGTGGAGTGCCGCAGAGATGGTTGACCTTCTGGAAGGTTCTCCCATCTCCACAGAGGAACTCGAGACCTCTGTCAGAGTGACTATCGGGTTCTTGGTCACCTCCCTGACCATTGCCCTTCTCCCCGGATTGCTCAGTTTGGCCGGGCGGCCAGCTCTAGGAAGAGTCTTGGCGTTCGCAAACTTCTTCCATTTAAGAATGATGGAGGCCACTGTGTTCTTGGGGACCTTCAATGTTGCAGACATTTTTTGGTACACTTCCCCAGATCTGTGTGTCACGTCCTGACCAGTGAAAAGGGTCATTTGCCATAGTAGAATGGTCAGGGCGTGGCAGGGGGGTTGTTTTGTGTATTTTGTTTTTTTTTGGTTCAAGGGGAATTTGTTCTAGTTTTCATTTTCTATGCTTCGTTTTCCAGGTTTGGCCGAGTATGGTTTCCAATCAGAGGCAGGTGTCTTTCGTTGTCTCTGATTGGAAGCCATACTTAGGCAGCCTGTTTTCCTTTGGGTTTTGTGGGTGGTTATTTTCCGTTTAGTTGTTTTACCTGACGGAACTGTTGGTCGTTTGTTATTTTGTAAAGTGTATTCATTAAAGAAAGAAGAATGAGCACTATTCACGCTGCGCCTTGGTCTAATCCTTACGACGCCTGTGACACTGTGCCTCAACACAATCCTGTCTCGGAGCTCTAAGGACAATTTCTTCGACATCATGGCTTGGTTTTTGCTCTGACATGCATTGTCAACTGTGGGACCTTAGATAGACAGGTTTGTGCCTTTCCAAATCATGTCCAATCAATTGAATTTACCACAGGTGGACTCCAATGAAGTTGTAGAAACATCTCAAGGATGATCAATGGAAACAGGATGCACATAAAGGCTTCGTCATTCATAAAGGTCATGTTAAATGACTGATATTATCTCATAGAAGAAAACGTAGACGATCTCCTAAGCCTGGCTTAACCTCAGACCTTATTTTCGGCGTTTAGTCATATGTCATATTTCTACCATTGTAAAATTTACATTTTAGTAATTTAGCAGACACACTGGTATTATTTAGCTAAATACATATAACTCACATCTCTGGGCCATCTTTTAGCATTTTCCTCACATTAACACACATTTTCAACCCTTGTTGCTCTTACTTGAAAATAGACTGCTGTGACTGATTTTACACTAAATCTACATATGATGACTCTATGAAACTTTTCCAATGGGAATGTTGGTGTAATTATCATCTTGGCTACAATGTGATAATGAAGCAAATCCCAATACTGGCCATTCTGTCTCAATATATCCCAAAATGCATAGAGGTATGACTTTTGACCTCCATTAACATTTCAATTATTACATACCTTCATTTGTGTTGTATTATCAAATTAATAACATATCAATTGCCTTATTTTGGTACTGGTACTCCTTGTATATACCTCGTTATTGTTTTTATTGTGTTACTATTTATTTTTTATTTAGCAAATATTTTTCTTACTTTTTAGCTCTGCTTTGGTGGGAAATGGGCTCATAAGTATGCATTTCACAGTAAAGTCTACACCTGTCGTATTCGGCACATAATAATCTTTTATTTTGCAACGATTGTTCCCTGATAATACAAAATTACATTTCATACCCCCTATCCTCTTGACCCAAATAACCAATGCCAGTGATAACCACATTTAGATTAGTCACATGCACTGGGTCTCAGGTGTAATTGCAGGGCACAGTGAAATACTTCAACGCCCTGCTCCAACAGAGCATGAGTGAAACAATAAAAAATAAAAAGATTATAATTTTGTATCCTCCCATAAGTAATTACCATACCAGAATATGACCCACAGACATGGACCTTCGTGAAAATCATCATAAAACTTTATCACCCCGTCACGTCTACTCACTTGCGCTCGTTGTCACCAGTTCATTCATTATTACGCATACCTGTGTCATGACGTTGCCCTCTCTCTGGGAACAGGGAGCACAGTTGACCCCCTCCCCCTTGCACCATCCCCCTACCTACCTCTCCCTACCCAGGCCCTGTCAAGGCGGTCGTAAATTCCAAAGGAAATGTCCTGCCTAACAGGCCCAGTTGAGACAGAGAGGGGTTTCATAGAGAGACAAGGAAATTCTTCCAACTCACAGAATTGGGGAACCGAACGACATTTATGTTCTGGAGAAGGTATAAAAGATCGGTGAAGAATCCAGCTACGAACTGGTCCGCTTGGTACAATTGTGTGATACTCAGAAGAGACAATATAGCCATATTACCATAAAACTGTTTATATAATAGCCTCAGCTAAATGGTTGTATAAAATGTATTAATAAGGATAAAGCTATTTGGAATACGTTGAGATGCTTTGTACTGATGTTAATGTGATAGAATGTATTTCTGTTCAAAGCTTAAATCAGTCATCGGCACGCCCCCCAGGGACACAGACAGAACCAGGCGTCATGTGACAAGCCTGTTCTATGTTCACGTATAAAACCCTGATTTTCTTTCATCAAACCAACTTAGCTCAGAAGAGAGAGCCAAGGTTTGACCATCCAATTCCTCTACTGAAAGTTAACTATACCACGTGGTTAAACTTTTAGACTATCGAGACCGAAAGAATAATAACAAGTCTTTGATATTAATTAATAGTCTGCAGCTAGAAATTATACCATTGAACGCGAAGACCAACGAAACATCCATTCTATAACGACATTAATGAATGTCGCTTTGAAAGATCCATTCTAACCGAGGGAGAGAGAGAGAACAGGACAAAAACTCTCCAACAAAGATCCCGACGACACACTGAGCGTAAATATATATTGATTGCAATTGTTCCCGAATGAATGAGCGTTCATGTGCAAAGGATTAGCATATCAATTGTTAATATTTATCAACTCTGTAGTGTCTTCTCAGCTGCCCTTTATGACCCTTTGTTTAACAAGACACCAGCCATGCCTGTTTAGCCCACTAGGGCACATTACTCTACCAATTCTTTGTGACGATAATTACTGTTTGTATGCTTTCTGTGAATTACTTAGTTTAGTAAATAAATAATTTTAAGACAATTGATGTATGGATGTGTCACGGTTGTCGTCTGGAATGGAGGACCGAAACGCAGCAGGAATGTGAATGCTCATCTTGATATTTTATTGAAACCAAAAAAACACCAAAATAACAAAAACGACGAAGAACTCACGAACAACTAAACAGTCTTGTAAGGCTCACACACGCAAAACAAGAAACAATCTCCCACAAACACTAAACCAAACACATACCCATATATAGGACTCTCAATCAGAGGCAACGAGAAAGCACCTGCCTCCAATTGAGAGTCCAACCCCCCATTAACCTAAACATAGAAATACAACCAAACTAAACCAAACTAAACCAAGCCAAACTAAACATAGAGATACATAAACAAGGAACAGTGCCCAAAAACCCCGGAATACATAAATCAAATACCCTTCTCTAAAAACACCACCCCGAACCACATAAAACAAATACCCTCTGCCACGTCCTGACCAAACTACAATAACAAATAACCCATATACTGGTCAGGACGTGACAGGATGACTTTAGTAAAGGCTGGATTCGTGCAGATACAACAATTTACGACGTTTGGAATGAGACTGGACGCGAGGTAAAATACACCATTTAAACCAGAAGATAATCGGCCTATACTATAATATAATATAATATAATATATAATGTTATAATATAGGAAAGTTATATTAGGAAAATTATAACTTTGTAATCTGAATATTTTCCTTGGTGCCCCGATCTCCTAGTTAATTACAATTAAACGATTAATCAGTTTAATCGCGTGATAATAATTACAGGGAGTTATTTGATAAACATGTCTTCAAGTTAATGGTGCCCAAAGACACGACACCTGCCAACATCTTTATGCGCACCTGCGCCTCATGAGACTCACCTGGACTCCATCACCTTCCTGATTACCTCCCCTATATACCTCCCCTTGGTTCTGTCCTGAGGCGTTATTGTTTCTGTTTCATGTCTGTACGCTACTCGTGTTTCTTGTTTTGCTCCATGTTCGTTTATTTATAAAATTCACTCCCTGTACTTGCTTCCCGACTATTAGCGTACACGTTACAACCCCAAAGTGGACAAATAAGTGAAACAGTTTTGGGATGCTTACAGTGACTCAAATTAAGAAAATGATTTTTGTCATGTCTGTCCTTGTCCGGCAGTGTGTAGTCCATATTTTTCTCTATGTGTGTTTAATATGCATTTTTCTGCTGTTAAATCAGAATCCATTCAGTTTCTGTATAATGTGAGCAATACAAAGTCTATTGTCATTGATATCATAAAAGTGTGCTAGTGGTTAGTTGAATGACTGACAAAAAGCTCTACACAGACTCCCAGTGATG
The DNA here is from genome assembly GCF_901001165.1 of Salmo trutta. NCBI lineage: Eukaryota > Metazoa > Chordata > Actinopteri > Salmoniformes > Salmonidae > Salmo > Salmo trutta. The sequence continues at coordinate 3,476,084 of NC_042987.1, forward strand.
ACAATGCAATTCTAGAGCTTCATCCTAAGATTTGAGTTGATCGTTTTTTATTTTAATTAGCTATCCATCATTTTTCCTTGTCTGAAGTATCAAGTTGTACGTCCATTTTAATGACACTTTCCATCCACCTGATGGGGTTCTTTTGAGAAAAGATCGGGTCACTATCAGAGGCCTCATGATGGTGTGTCCTTTTCATAGGAGTTGAGGGAGACTCTGGCAACGATGGAGGTGGTGTCATAAGGGTACTTGTGTCAAATTATACACTTTTATTCTGAGGTCTTGCCTAACAAGCTGTGAAAATAGTAAATGAATAGTGAATGTAATGATTTTTGGAGGTTGCTAAACCATTGCTAGACATGTTATGATACCCACCTGCTCCTTCTGGTAGGTCCTGGCATCCACACAATTTTTTTAAACCTTTATTTAACTAGGCAAGTAAGTTAAGAACAAGTTCTTATTTACAATGATTGCCTACCCCGGTCAAACCCTCCCCTAACGACACTGGGCCAATTGTGCGCCTCCCTATAGGACTCCCCATCATGGCCAGTTGTAATACAGCCCAGGATCAAACCAGGGTCTGTAGTGACACCTCTAGCACTACGATGCAGTGCCTTAGACCGCTGCGCCACTCGGGAGCCTGACCAGGGAATCACTCTAGCACCCAATTATGCACTTTGTCAGGCAGAAAAACAGGGTCAGCGATTGTCATCCTCCCTCAATTATAAACATAGCTCGAGAAATAACATAATCTCATTTGGAATATAATTATATTCTTTACAGATGTAGACTGACTGGCTCCAAATTGGATAAGATTCAGGTCGGTGACGCTGTTACACTATGCAACCAACTTTGACATGTTTTGCTATGGCCCTCGGGTTGGTTTGAATTTGTTGCTGCTAGTTGTAGTCAGACATGAGTTAGCTATACCACCATACAGTAGCTGCATCCAATATTTATTTGTGGCCTAGACATGGGTTACACCTCAGAGGCTAATGACTGTTTCATCTAAATTACACTAATGCAGAGTGATATGGAAATACGATGACATTGCTGAAGTAGGCAAATAATTTGTAGGAAACAACTTTGCCATATTATGATGTTGTCAAATTTACTTTAGAGAGATTTCAATCTTGGCATAACTGTTACTAGCAAATTTGATCAAAAATAACTAGCAATACTAATACGGTTGTCAAGATGTGTGTGTGTAGGTGGCAGAGAAGTCAAGCGCAGGAGAAACAAGCTTGGTGGAACTGGAGTAGTTTAATAAAGTAAAACAAACTCCAAAAACCAAAGTACAAAAAAAAAGGAAACATGGGCACCAAAAATGACAACACGCGCAAAACAACAAACAATCTTTGACAAGGACATGAGGGGAAACAAAGGGTTAAATACACAACATGTAATGAATGGGAATTGGAGCCAGGTGTGTAGGAAGACAAGACAAAACCAATGGATAATGAAAAATGGATCAATGATGGCTAGAAGACCGGTGACGTCGACCCCCGAGCACCGCCCGAACAAGGAGGGGCATCGACTTTGGCAGAAGTCGTGACAACGGTGGTCCCCGCAATCTTAGTTAGCTGGCTTAAGTTATACTGCATCTAAAGTTAATCTGGCGACATCACAATCATGAGAAAAGGTTTTCCTACTAATTATTTGCCTTCTTGTGAAATGTTATCGTGTTTCCAAGCCAAATCTAAGTCATATTGAGGCAGGCTAACGTTAGCCAGCTAGCTAGTTTCAAATGTCGGTGATCCTTTGAACACGTTGGATGGGGGCGATGAAAGAAAGGATCCCCATTCAATGAAGGGAAGCGAAGTGGGCAGAGGGGCGATTTGCACTTGGAGCTTGGCTTAAGGGAGCATGATTTGTTGACACAATTGTAATCCAAACCCAACCTTAATTTACTTGTTGTGACACACTGAGGTTCCAAACTCCATTTTAGACAATTCTGACTTTATGACTATAATTATCCTATTTAAACTTTGTAGTCAATTTTGACTTATATCGATGCCACAGGCCATTTCAAAAGGATTAATTGATTTATAGGGGCAGTCGCTCCTAAACATTGGTGGCAGCTCAGTTGCCACTAGTTCCATTTCAGTCAGTCAACTTCATTACAACATACTATGGGGAGTCGCACTCTTGCGACTTCGGTCGAAAGATCTACAATCAAGCCTGACAAGGCCAAGTGATAAGGTGAGGCTTGGATTCCTTCCTTCAATTATTCTGCTCTTCACCTCGGTGCAAACAGGAACAATTCACACTACTAAAACAAACAATTAGTTATTCTTCAATTTGCTGGTGCACTGAGTAAGATGGTTAAGAAAACGACCGAGACGGTGTTGCCTAAGACGGGTTCGGGGTTAAGCACATGCCCCCAGAGTCATGTGGTTATAGCATTTCTCTGAAAGATACTCCCAATCTATGAGCAGTTTGTCTTGGCTTGGATCCCGCTCAGGCGGCCCTCGCTCGACCCAGTCCTGTGCACCAGTCCATGTGCACATTGTTACGCACTACGTGCAAACTCCCTGGAAAGACGTGTAGCATTCTTGAGGAAGCTTGTAATTACCAATGGCGACTTTCCCCAGATGCCGGTACCTCGGCTGGGAGCAAGGCACAGGAAGCGGAGATTGATTGGGTGGTCGGAGCAAATATCTGGTCTGCTTGGACGTGGGGTTGTTTGGCCCTGCATCGCTCTTCTTTGCTTGCTGCTTTGGGTGTTTGGGCCAGAGTTGCTTATAAGCATGTTGTTATAGATGCATTTGAAATGGAAACATTTAGATACAGTATATTGTCATTTACAATAGCTTTCTAAAGACTGCAAAATGAAGAGCAGCAAACAACAACAGCACTGAGATGTAGGGCCCTGCACAAGCATGAATTTTAATGCCCCTGACACCCCAGGCCCTACCCAACCCAGCCACGAATGCTTCTGCCAAATTTAAGGCCCGGCCCGAAGCCAAAAATCAAAAAGTTAGTAAATCGATTAGCTGCTCCTCTATATCTGTCACTTGCTCCCTGCACTCAGCTCGTTCTGCATGTGCTCTGCTCTTGTCGGCTCTGAGTAAATAAGTATCCATAGCAACGGCTGCACTTGGGCTGCTCAATTAAGAGACATGAGACAACAGTAAACAATTAGCTACATTTTGTCACTCTAAAGTCAGACAAAACTCAAGGAACCGTATTTTCGGTGAAATAATTTCTCATGTCTTATTTTTGACGAGGTTGAAGCACTTCTGACACCATGTTATGATCTTAGTATCAAGAATCAAGGTAAGACCAAGACACGTCGAATTGACAATGGTTTAATATTCCAGCAGGGGCAGGCAATAGACAGGTCAAGGCAGGCAGGTGTCAGTAAACCAGAGGTGGGGCAACGGTACTGGGCGGCAGGCAGGTTCAGGGTCAGGTTAGGCAGAGTGGTCAGACAGGTGGGCTCAGAGTCAGGACAGGCAAGGGTCAAAACCAGGAGTGCGAGAAAAAGAGAGACTGGGAAAAGCAGGAGCTGAGAACAAAAACACTGGTTGACTTTTCAAACAAGAAGAGCTGGCAATGGACAAACAGAGAACACAGGTATAAATACACAAGGGATAATGGGAAAGATGGGCGACATCTGGAGGGGAGTGGAGACAATCACAAGGACAGGTGAAACAGATCAGGGTGTGACACTTAGTCAGCTATGACTGTACTGCGCAGCAGAGCACACGTAAATGGCTCAGGTTCAAAATGTTAGTGATCAATTTAGTGATCTCTGAGCCCTGCGTGTACCCCAATTATTGATGAAAAACAGGCCCGACCCGGCCCTAACCCAATGTATAATGTCTTGAATAGAAGAGCTCTACTGAGATGTCAATCACTGGTTAATTCCCATATTCCCAACTGTCACAACACACACTATTATCTCTATTATCGAAGCAGTAACATTTCAGTTCATGCAGGACCATGTAATTCCCTCACTAAAGATATTTTTTAGTTGTTGTCATGCCTAAGCGGTACAAAGGTTATTTGAAGGTTTTACTAAAATAATAGATGTCAAGAGAAGAATGCTTAAGGGAGGTGAAGGTGGACACTGGAAAGAGACAGTATAAATTATTATTATCTCGCTCTCTTTACTGACTGCTAAGATTTTTCAGGTGGATATAAATGACTCTGCCATATTGATTTATCACCACGTTTCATTATTGTAATTTAACCAGACTACTACAGGATTGTGCAGGGAATTGCTGTAGTACAGGCCACCAACACTAGATGGTAGTATAGTACCATTGCATTAGGCCTGATAAATTGGCCATGTTGGGTTCAGTACTACCCCTCCGTCATTTTTTGTATCAAGTACCAACCTCACAAAATGGACTGTATTCTATTCATGCCCTGGTTTCCTTCTAGCAGTCCCCAATGTTAGAAAATAATATGTGAATGATTGTGGATAAAGGATCAGTCTGGTGAATAGGGCGCTGCTCAACACATTTTTTAAAATGTATTTATTTAACCAGGCAAGTCAGTTAAGAATAAATTATTATTTACAATGACAGCCTACCTCTGCCAAACCCTAACTCGGACGACGCTGGGCCAATTGTGTGCTGCCCTAAGGGACTCCCAATCACAGCCAGTTGTGATACAGCCCATAATTGAACAACTGTCTGTAGTGACGCCTCTGGCTCTGAGATGCAGTGCCTTAGACCGCTGCGCCACTCGGGAGCTCCAAATCACTTCCATCTTCATCTTTGGACACATGTTGATGCCTGGCTGGTGAATAATGTGGTGACTGCTAAGGAGTTTGGACAAGTTTTCGACCTTCTCAAACTAGATACTTTAGTATTTGGCTGTAAATGTCAGTGAATAATTGGAGAGGGGCCTAACTATACTAGCCACCATCATTGTAAGAGAGGGACCACCTCTACAGTGGCCACGTTCCTCCAATCATGTGAAGCCTTCCCAACTGATGCTCTCCACACACACACAGCCATTATTACATCATCATGATCACCATTTCTGCACGACTTAGCAGAGTGCCTCTCCATGAATAATACAGGGGACTGGGGACAGGGATGAGAGAGAGAAAGACACAGAGAGAGTGAGAGCTGAGAGAGCAAAAAAGAGAGAGAAATAAAGAGATAGAGAGAGAAAGAGCGAGAGCAGAGAGAGAGAAAAAGCGAGAGAGATAGAGAGAGAAAGATAAAAAGAAGAGAGAGAGAGAGAAAAAGAGAGATTCCCTGCTGGGACAAAGGACACACATTCCTTCAGTAAGCACCCATCATGCTGTCACCGCTCTCTATGGCTGAAGTACACTACCATTCAAAAGTTTGGGGTCACTTAGAAATGTCCTTGTTTTTGAAAGAAAAGCACATTTTTTGTCCATTAAAATAACATCAAATTGATCAGAAATACAGTGTAGACAATCTCAATGTTGCAAATTACTATTGTAGCTGGGAACGGCAGATTTTTAATGAAATATCTACATAGGCATACAGAGGCCCATTATCAGCAACCATCACTCCTGTGTTCCAATGGCACGTTGTGTTAGCTAATCCAAGTTTATCATTTTAAAAGGCTAATTGATCATTAGAAAACCCTTTTGCAATTATGTTAACACAGCTGAAAACTGTTGTTCTGATTAAGGACGCAATAAAACTGGCCTTTAGACTAGTTGAGTATCTGGAGCATCAGCATTTGTGGGTTCGATTACAGGCTCAAAATGGCTAGAAACAAAGGACTTTCTTCTGAAACTCATCAGTCTATTCTTGTTCTGAGAAATGAAGGCTATTCCATGCGAGAAATTGCCAAGAAACTGAAGATCTCGTACAAAGCTGTGTACTACTTCCTTCACAGAACAGCGCAAATGGGCTCTAACCAGAATAAAAAGAGGAGTGGGAGGCCCCGGTCCACAACTGAGCAAGAGGACAAGTACATTAGTGTCTAGTTTGAGAAACAGACGCCTCACAAGTCCTCAACTGGCAGCTTAATTAAATAGTACCTGCAAAACACCAGTCTCAACGTCAACAGTGAAGAAGCGACTCCGGGATGCTGGCCTTCTAGACAGAGTTGCAAAGAAAAAGCCATATCTCAGACTGGCCAATAAAAAGAAAAGATTAAGATGGGCTTGTTAATAAACATCTTGGACTCTAACCATCTGCCTCCTGTGTCTGCATCTGGGTCTCGCCTTGTGCCCTTACACATTGTTGACGTTGAGGCTGGTGTTTTGCGGGTACTATTTAATTAAGCTGCCAGTTGAGGACTTGTGAGGCATCTGTTTCTCAAACTAGACACTCTAATGTACGTGTCCTCTTGCTCAGTTGTGCACCGGGGCCTCCCACTCCTCTTTCTATTCTGGTTAGAGCCAGTTTACGCTGTTCTGTGAAGGGAGTGGTACACAGAATTGTACCAGATCTTCAGTTTCTTAGCAATTTCTCGCATGGAATAGCCTTCATTTCTCAGAACAAGAACAGACTGACAAGTTTCAGAAGAAACTGCTTCCGGGGCGGCAGGTAGCCTAGTGGTTAGAGTGTTGGACTAGTTAACCCACTGTTCCTAGGCTGTCATTGAAAATAAGAAGTTGTTCTTAACTGACTTGCCTAGTTAAATAAAATGAAATAACATTTATTTCTGGCCATTTTGAGCCTGTAATCGAACTCACAAATGCTGATGCTCCAGATACTCAACTAGTCTAATGCAGGTCAGTGTTATTGCGTCCTTAATCAGAACAACAGTTTTCAGCTGTGTTAACATAATTGCAAAAGGGTTTTCTAATGATCAATTAGCCTTTTAAAATGATAAACTTGGATTAGCTAACACCATTAGCCATTGGAACACAGGAGTGATGGTTGCTGATAATGGGCCTCTGTATGCCTATGTAGATATTCCATAAATAATCAGCCGTTTCCAGCTACAGTAGTCATTCACAACATTAACAATGTCTACACTGTATTTCTGATCAATTTGATGTTATTTTAATGGACAAAAAAATGTGCTTTTCTTTCAAAAACAAGGACATTTCTAAGTGACCCCAAACTTTTGAACGGTAGTGTACATAGTCTACTTTACAGTTTAGTTTAGTTTATAAAGCAAGTTTCTAGAGCTAATTGATCAATGTCTTACTTATGTCAAGTACGCATCTATTTGTCCTGCTAGGAAACACTACATGCGCTGGAATAAAGGAATGAGAATGAGGCACAGATGTTTGGACCTCAACATTTTATTAAGCAGTTATTATAAAATACTAAATACAAATCAAACCAAACGTCAAATGGAAAATGTAATTATTCCAATATGTGGTCATGATACTTTTGACTCTTAGATCATACCCCCATGTTATGAGCTTATTCTGTATTTGTGTGTGTAGGTGCGTGTGTGTGTGGTGAGTCAATATGGGTGTAAAAATAAATACAAATATAAGATGTTTTATTGTCACATACACTGGCTAGATGCAGTGAAATGTGTTGTCATAGTAGTACGGCATCGCTGGAGCGAATTAGGGTTAAGGGCACATTTCACAGATTTTTCAACTTGTCGGCTCAGGTATTCGACACACACACGCACACGCACACGCACACGCACACACACACACACACACACACATACACACACACTCACACTCTCTCTCTACCGCTGCCCAAACACAGATAATGAGAAAGCATATTCAAAGTCACAGAGATGGCAATGATCATATTTCTAAACTTGGAAGTTGCTGAAAAACTCAGTCTTGGGTTGTGTGAGAGCTGAATTCATTGTAACAGAATATTTTTGCACACACCCCTTCATCTATCGCACACAAACACTAACACACACATAAATACAACAACACATTTGTGCTCCACACACAGACACACACTCACACATACACACACACAACTCACACATACACACACACAAATACAACAACACACTCGCTACACACATTACACACACACGCTACACAGACACACACACAGTAAGGGAGCAGAACAGCTGAGGATGCGGCAGGCAGCAGCTTTACTGAGGGCCATTTCAGTAAGCGCTAACACAACCAACTGTATAATTACACACACACACACACACACACACACACACACACACACACACACACACACACACACACACACACACACACACACACACACACACACACACACACACACAGAGCTATCACAGCCCACTGTATAATTACACACACACACACACACACACACACACACACACACACACACACACACACACACACACACACACACACACACACACACACACACAAAGAGAGGATGAAATAGCTAAAGAAGAAGATACTCCAGATGATTACACATTCACTCGGCTTCCTTCCCCCTCACTGCACACACAACCACCAATTAGAGGAGAGGAAGATGAGGATGAGGGTGCAGTCCCAAACAAAGACTCTATTTAAGTCTCTCTCTCTCCCCCCTGAAGACATCCAGAGCCAGGGTGAGAGAGAAGAGATGGAAAGAGAGAGAAAAGGGAAAACAAGACATAAAATAAATTAAGAAATCAGAATGTGGTGCATCCAGGATGATCTGGCAGAGATGTTCCATCCGATGTTAGTCAGGGAAAAACGGGGCCACAGTTGCACTCATTGTTCAGTGAGCTTTTTCACAGAGTCCAACCCAGCGACAGCAATGAATGTTGATTGTGACCTTTGGAGTTGAGAGGCCTTTGGAGGGGCTGGACTGGGGGACGAGACGGGGAGAAAAAAAGACTGTGTGTGTGAGTGTGTGTGCATACTTGTAGTCAAAGAAAGAAAGGCAGCCTGTGGCATGTGTGTGTTTGTACACATTCACCTCCCTCCAGGTTTTCGTACATCGTAACCACCCCAATTCTTCAACTCTACTCTGAAGTGGTCAGGGCAGGCCGCGGGGCACAGTCAACGGTCGATGGTTTTTATGTGATCCATATCAAACTCACCGACAGCGTTGAATGTTCACCGAGGTGAGCAGGACCGCAGTGAGTGCGTGAGAGTGAGTAGAGCTGACAGATGTGCTTACTACGGGCCGAGGGGAGGGGACAGGACAGGAGGGAGACAGCAGGAGACAGGAGGGAGGCACAGGTACATAGAATGATAGAATGACAGAATTAGTGCAGTGTCTACAGGGTTGGATGCACATAACACAGACATATACAGCCACAGTGCTCTATTAGATACATTGAAAAGTTGCTTGTATCTAGATATTCCCACAACACTATAACCAATGAAAAAGCTGTGACACAATAAGAAAGGCAGGATCCATGGCCACACTGTCCGGAGCATCCACAGAAGCACCTGAAATAGATAATGAAGAAGAGCATTCCTTTAGTATGGCTGAATCCGTGTGAAGAAATCCAGTGTGAAAAAGCATTACAGATACTGTATAGACAGAGTCTGCTTACATCAATATCAGCACAATGGGGGATGTGGCCACTCCAAACTGGTATATGTTGTCTCGGGGGTTGGATATTTAAATGTATATATTCTTATTCCATTCCTTTACTTAGATTTGTGTGTATTAGGTAGTTGTTGTGGAATTGTTAGATATTACTGCACTGTCAGAACTAAAAGCACAAGCATTTCGCTACACTCACAATAACATCTGCTAACCATGTGTATGTGACCAATACAATTTGATTTGATTTGATTTGAAAGACGCAAAATGACTCATTTCCCTTCTCCACGAATGGACAAAGATTTTCTATTGTTGGAATATTTAATTATTCTGCTAGCACCAATGGACACCCCGTGTAAATTGAATCCCGGAGTTAGAATGATATTGTTCTCCGGCAGTCACAGTTTTAATAGATTTGCTGCATGGGGAACAATACAACAGACTCACACTGTGCTGTCCCTGCAGTGAGACTGAGCTAGCCTGTGTGTGTGTGTGTGTGTGTGTGTGTGTGTGTGTGTGTGTGTGTGTGTGTGTGTGTGTGTGTGCGTGCGTGCGTGCGTGCGTGCGTGCGTGCGTGCGTGCGTGCGTGTGTGTGTGTGTGTGTGGACATGTTTAACCATACTTGTGAAGACCAGAACTCCCCACAAGAATAGTAAATGAACAAAAAATCTACCAAACTGGGACATTTTCGGTCCCCACAAGGAAAAAGGGTATTTCTACGGGGGTTAGGGTTAGAATTTGGGTTAGGGGTTAAAGGTTTAAGGTTATCAGTTAGGTTTAGGTTTAAGGTTAGGTTTAGGGATAGGGTTAATGTTTAGGGTTAGGGGTTAGGGAAAATAGGATTTTGAATGGGAATCAATTGTTTGTCCCCACAAGGTTAGTAAAACAAGACTGTGTGTGTGTGTGTGTGCGTGGGTGCGTGCTTCCGTGCGTGCGTGTGCCTGCGTGTCTGTGTGTGTGTATCTCCCAATCCCCTCACGAATGAATACTCCCATTGTCATTGACAGGTCACTGCTTGGTGGACAAACGACCCCTGCCAGCCTCCTGGCCAGCAAGACAGCAAGATGGGCCGAGGCTGAGGTCATGATGCTACATGCTAATGCGCTCATTCATCAATCTCTTTCATAGACTTAGAGTTAACGTCATGGTGATGCTAGCCTAGCGTGCCCACTGCTCTGGGAAACTCATTGACTGGGAAACTAACGTCATGCTAGCATGCTAGTAGCTTTGCCACAATGGATGAATGAAGGACTATGCTAATATGCTAGCAGTCTTGTTACCACACTTCACGAACTGGAGTATATGTCATGCATGCACGCTACCACTCTAACAATGCTTTATGGATTGAGGTAATTACTGTCAATGGGATAATAATGCTAATATGGTTATCGTTCTCCCTCTCTGACTATGACAAATTCCCATAGTCTCTTTATACTATAGAAGGCTTCTTGGTTGTTTGCTAAGACCTCTGCTGCTTAAATGACATTCAAACTTTAAGACTTTAAAAGAATATTACAGGGAGTGCGGGTTTTTTCATTTTTTCTTATAGACACCAACAGGTGAAGGGTTCTCTCTGAGATAAATAACCCCATTCATTCACCATCCTTGATAAGAGGCCAGGATTAAGGCCTTATAATTATACATAATAATCTATATTACACACAAAAACACACACAGACACATTCCCTTTGTCCCCCAATGAGACCTGAAATGAGAATCAGTCGCAGGGTGGAGGGAGGGGAGAAAAACGGTTTCTCCATGGCAACCTCAGTGTCGGCCAGGCATTTCTTAATCCCCCCGTTCATTGTCGCGCCCTCAGAGGTGGGTGGGGGGCAGAGCGGAGGACCCTTATTCTACAGCTGAATGTTGCCATTGTGTGTGTGTGTGTGTGTCGAGGGGAGATCATAGCTAACCCCTGCTGAATGAGGGGCCAAGCTGCAGGCTGAAGAGTCTCGACATTACACAGGGGGCACCGATTAGAGGGGATCACCCCCCCCCTCCAGAGATAAACTTCAGAAATAACTTCATAATTACACCATATGGAAAACAGCAGGGCTTTCCTTTGTGAAGCGCCTTTACAGTCCAACCCATGGTTTCTGCTTATTCACTTATGAATATGATAGTGTGTCTCTCTCTGCCTGTCTATACAGGACACTTTCCCTCTCAGACAAAAGAGCTTTAGAGGAGGGGAGGGTGGAGAGAGGCGTCAGATGATAGACTAAATAAAAAGGCTCTATTTGTGATGCACAATAAACGTCGGCCATCTTGGAAAAACTCCACAGCTGCCACAAGATTGGCTTTCATTACATTTCGGGCAGGAAGGGAACTATTTATTTTGACTGTACTTCACTGGACATGATCAAAATTGGCTTAATTAACTCAACGCATAATGATAGTGTAATGGCTAAACCAGTGGATCTATGTGAGTGTTATGCTAACAAAAACACATCTCGAAAATCAAGAACCAAAGGCATGTGTCAGAGTGTCTTGTTACTATTGAATAATGACTGTACAGTCTATTGTGCTCTACAAGTCAACTAATGCGAGAATGGGTATCTGCATGTCCAAGCTGTTATACTTTATGGGGCTGTTTCACAAACACAGATTAAGTCCTGGACTAAAAAACTAAATAAATGTAGATTTTCCATCCAAAGTGCTTTATATTCCAAGACTATGCTTAATCTGTATCCAGGAAACCAGCCATATGTGTCTATCCTGGGAAGAATTACCTGAGTTTAAATGTTGTTCATGGATTCTCAGATGGCTGATTCTTGTAGGCACCTAATGTGAAACACAGAACGATATTAATTAATATATTTCTGATCAAATGGGATCAAATCACCCCGTTGTTTTATATTTAAGCGATGAACATCTTCTCCAACAATGTAACAGTATATTCAAACAGGAAGTCATAAAAACATTTCCCTGAGGACCAGCCAATGAAAACATAACAGGAAGTGCCACTGGTCTGTCTCTAGGGTGGTCTGCCGTGGGCGAAGCTTTAATGTAGCTAGCTACAGTATGTCCCATACACTGTATACATCTATTCATAATGACTTACAGACTCACCGACCTACAGTTTGCCTGGAAGGGCCTCACACAGAACAGACTTCTGACACATACATAGTACACACAACCACACATCACATCCTAAAAAATAATTAGAGAAACATTTGCTGCGTTTTGGATGTGGTCTTTAAAAAGACTTCTGTAGTAATGGCCTCTAAAATATGTCCCATTACCCAAAACTATATTTGTCCCCTAAAATAGATTTTAAAAAGACTTCTGTAGTAATGGCCTCTAAAATTTGTCCCATTACCCAAAACTATATTTGTCCCCTAAAATAGATTTTAAAAAGGCTTCTGTAGTAATGGCCTCTAAAATATGTCCCATTACCCAAAACTATATTTGTCCCCTAAAATAAGATTAAAAAAATAAATACCATGCATTGGCTACCCTTTTAGTACCCTCACACGAGTCAGAAAACTGCTTTGCTGCTGTGGAGCACCTTGTTACAGCCCCTTAAACAGTGAACATTATATACTGAACAGTAACCTTCATAATGCTTTCTTATCCACTTCTAGGCCTACTCAGAGTGACTACATGTATTGCAGTCATTACAGCACAGGGCCATAATCAGATGGGATTGGAGAGACTTGTTCATTGTGATGGTTAACTACCTAAAGAGGGTCTGGCCTTTGTAAACATGTGGTAAAGTCATTGCCTGTGGCATACAACACACGAGACCAGGACCCTGTTTCAGTTCAATCTACATTTGTTACCACTGTCAGGGATTTTTTATTATACAGAATGACAAGGGCCAGTTATTCTTGCCACAGGAAAAACCACTGGCCCTATAGTCTAGCTACTGTTTCCACTTCACTACAACTACTTTAAACATCTGACAAAAACAATCCTTTTGAGGGTAATGTTTGTTACTGATACTGCTATTTCCTGTCGTTGCTGCATCTGCTGAGTAGGATCGGCTTCTCACATCATCCTCTCTCTCTCCCTTATCCTTTCTCTCTCTCTGAGCCCAGCAGGATTAAACTACCTGAAGGCAGATTTATCCTAACTCCTGTTTGAATATGCAATCACCTCTCACTATCACCATGAGGTGAGAAAGTTATTTTAGGCTCCATTCGTCAAATCAAAGCCGTGAAAAGCAGATTTGCTCATTCGTCTCATCCAAGCAGTACAATTTGTAAAATTGTTAATGCTTGAGCCGCAATGGCTGGCATATATCAAAAGGAACAGAAAAGGGGAACTAGTCTATGTGTCTGTCAGTTATATCAGAGAACAATGGGATAGTAGTGTCAGACAACCACAAAGTATCCTTTCTAGTCAAGTTACTTTGTTCGTAGTCCCCCCTTGAAGAGCCCCAAAGCACCATCTGAGTGTGAACGTCCTCTCTCCTGAAGCCTCTCTCTGTAAATCCTCCTTATTGTCCTCAGCAACCTGAGGCTTTGTCAAACAAAAGACATCACCAACTCTAACAACGTGGCCGGTTCAGTCTTAAGCAGTAAGCAGTTACTAAACATGTTTCTTCTTCATTGACTGTGTGTAAGCCAGAGAAATATGGGATTTGGGACCCAGTCTTTATATATATAGTACCAGTCAAAAGTGTGTATACTCATTCAAGGGTTTATCTTTATTTTTACTATTTTCTACATTGTAGAATAATAGTGAAGACATCAAAACTATGAAATAACACATATGGAATCGTGTAATAACCAAAAAAGTGTTAAACAAATCAAAATCTATTTAATATTTTTCAAAGTAGGCACCCTTTGCCTTGATGACAGCTTGGCACACTTTTGGCATTCTCTCAACTAGCTTCACCTGGGATGCTTTTCCAACAGTCTGGAAGGACTTCCCACTTATGCTGAGCACTTGCTGACTGCTTTTCCTTCACTCTGCGGTCCAACTCATCCCAAACCATCTCAATTGGGTTGAGGTCGGGTGATTGTGGAGGCCAGGTCATCTGATTCAGCACTCGATCACTCTCCTTCTTGGTCAAATAGCCCTTACACAGCCTGGAGGTGTGTTTTGGGTCATTGTCCTGTTGAAAAACAAATGACAGTCCCAAAAAGTGCAAACTAGATGGGATGGCGTATTTTTGCTGAATGCTGTGGTTGTCATGCTGGTTAAGTGTGCCTTGAATTCTAAATAAATCACAGACAGTCTCACCAGCAAAGCACCCCCACACCATCACACCTCCTCCTCCATGCTTCACAGTGGGAACCACACATGCGGAGGTCATCGGTTCACCTACTCTGCATCTCACAAAGACACGGCGGATGGAAACAAAAATCTCAAATTTGGACTTATCAGATTTTCCACCGGTCTAATGTCCATTGCTTGTGTTTCTTGGCCCAAGCAAGTCTCTTCTTCTTATTGGTGTCCTTTAGTAGTGGTTTCTTTGCAGCAAATCGAACATGAAGGCCTGATTAATGCAGTCTAATCTGAACAGTTGTTGTTGAGATGTGTCTGTTACTTGAACTCTGCGAAGCATTTATTTGGGCTGCAATTTCTGAGGTTGGTAACTCTAATGAACTTATCCTCTGCAGCAGAGGTAACTCTGAATCTTCCTTTCCTGTGGCGGTCCTCATGAAAGCCAGTTTCAATTTCTCTTTGCTTATTTGAGCTGTTCTTGCCATAATATGGACTTGGTCTTTTACCAAATAGGGCTATCTTCTGTATACCACCCCTACCTTGTCACAACACAACTGATTGGCTCAAACGCATTAAGAAGGAAAGAAATTCCACAGATTAACTTTTAACAAGTCACACCTGTTAATTGAAATGCATTCCAGGTGACTACCTCATAAAGCTGGTTGAGAGAATGCCAAGAGTGTGCAAATCTGTCATCAAGGCAAAGGGTGGCTACTTTGAAGAATCTCAAATATAAAATATATTTTGATTTGTTTAACACATTTTTGGTTACTACATGATTCTATATGTGTTATTTCACAGTTTTGATGTTTTCACTATTAATCTACGATGTAGAAAATAGTAAAAAAAAAATTAAAAAACATTGAATGAGTAGGTCTGTCCAAACCTTTGACTGGTAGTGTATATACAGTTGAAGTCGGAAGTTAACATACACTTAGGTTGGAGTCATTAAAACTCATTTTCAACCACTCCATAAATTTCTTGTTAACAAACTATAGTTTTGGCAAGTCGGTTAGGACATCTACTTTGTGCATGACACAAGACATTTTTCAAAAAATTGTTTACAGACAGATTATTTCACTTATAATTCACTGTATCAGAATTCCAGTGGGTCAGAAGTTTACATAAACTAAGTTGACTGTGCCTTTAAACAGCTTGTAAGACCAAGACCTCAGAAAAAAAATTGTAGACCTCCACAAGTCTGGTTCATCCTTGGGAGCAATTTCCAAATGCCTGAAGGTACCACGTTCATCTGTACAAACAATAGTACGCAAGTATAAAGACCATGGGACCACGCAGCCGTCATACCCCTCAGGAAGGAGACGCATTCTGTCTACTTGAGATGAACGTACTTTGGTGCGAAAAGTGCAAATCAATCCCAGAACAACAGCAAAGGACCTTGTGAAGATGCTGGAGGAAACAGGTACAAAAGTATCTATATCCACAGTAAAACGAGTCCTATATCGACTAAACCTAAAAAGCAGCTAAGCAAGGAAGAAGCCATTGCTCCAAAACCACCATAAAAAAGCCAGACCACGGTTTGCAACTGCACATGGGGAAAAAGATCGTACTTTTTGGAGAAATGTGCTCTGGTCTGATGGAACAAAAATAGAACTGTTTGGCCATAATGACCATCTTTATGTTTGGAGGAATAAGGTGGAGTCTTGCAAGCCAAAGAACACCATCCCAACCGTGAAGCACAGTGGTGGCAGCATCATGTTGTGGGGGTGCTTTGCTGCAGGAGGAACTGGTACACTTCACAAAATCATGAGGGAGGAAAATTATGTGGATATACTGAAGCAACATCTCAAGTCATCAGTCAGGAAGTTAAAGCTTGGTCGCAAACGGGTCTTCCAAATGGACATTGACCCAAAGCATGCTTCCAAAGTTGTGGCAAAATGGCTTAAGGACAACAAAGTCAAGGTATTGGAGTGGCCATCACAAAGCCCTGACCTCAATCCAGTAGAAAATTTGTGGGCAGAACTGAAAAAGCGCGTGCGAGCAAGGAGGCCTACAAACCTGACTCAGCTTCACCAGCTCTGTCAGGAGGATTGGGCAAAAATTCACCCAACTTATTGTGGGAAGCTTGTGGAAGGCTAACTGAAATGTTTGACCCAAGTTAAACAATTTAAAGGTAATGCTACCAAATACTAATTGAGTGTATGTAAACTTCGGACCCACTGGGAATTTGATGAAAGAAATAAAAGCTGAAATAAATCATTCTCTCTACTATTATTCTGACATTTCACATTCTTAAAATAAAGTGATGATCCTAACTGACCTAAGACAGGGAATTTTTATTACATGTCCGGAATTGTGAAAAACTGATGTAAACTTGTAAACTTCCGACTTCAACTGTATATAATAGGCAGCCTGCCTCTTTCCTTTCTACACCCAAACCACTAGCCTAGGTATCAGTCACTTGGCTCAGGTTAAAAGTAGTACATAATACAGGGAATAGAGTGTCATTTCAGATTTGCATCACTGTAGCACTGTAAAACCCAGATCTGAAAGATCTGTAAGTTAGTAGCTTCAGACATCTGTAGTGTCTGGCTCCAGAGGGGGGCCACAAACAATCCGGTGGCGGTGAGACATACAGAGAAGAGACCCAGACAGACAATTACTGTGCAGGTATGTCGGTTATATCCACCTAGGGCTGGCCAGAGGAAATGGAAGGGTTTATGATGTCATAAAAGAGGGCCAGAAGAGAGGTCTCAAGGAACCGGTTGTCTCAGGACTGTAGGTTGTCTATGACCATAAAAGACTCCTGTGGTTTTACCTCCCCCAGGCTACAGAAACTGCCACTGCACTATGTGCTGCTGCTACTGTGCAGAAACAATTATAGTGAAGTCTATGTCTGGCTGGTAAGACTGGGACAACATGCTTTTTTTGTGTTACATCCGATACTGTACTGTATATGGCTCCAATACTAACAAAGACATTGGGTCTGACTTTTTTGCAAACTATGTGTCTTTGTTACATGTAAATAGAGATGTAGGCTTCAATTATTTTGTAAATGTTTTTTTTTTTAAGTACAAGTATAAAACATTTAAAATTGCTTATATTAAGCAAACCAGATGGTACGTTTTTTTTTTTTTTTACGGATAGCCAGGGGCACACTCCAACACTCAGACATAAGTTACAAATGAAGCATTTGTATTTAGTGATTCCGCCAGATCAGATGCAGTAGGGATGACCAGGGATGTTCTCTTGATAAGTGTGTGAATTGGACACATTTCCTGTCCTGCAAAGCACTCAAAATGTAATGAGTACTTTTGGGTGTCAGGGAAATGTACGGAGTAAAAATGACATTATTTTCGTTAGGAATGTAGTGAACTAAAAGTAAAAGTTGTCAACAAGTAAAGTAAAGTACAGATGCCCACAAAAATTACTTAAGTAGTGCTTTTAAGTATTTTTACTTCAGTACTTTACACCACTGACCATTTATTGTTTCATAGTATGCAACCAAATATTGCTTACATGTTGTTATTTTCCCATCGAAGAAAACAGGTGATAAAACCGTCTTCATTTTGGACTCACACCTTACAGTTGCAACCACAAGAAAACAAAAAATAGCTAAAAAAATAGCTCTTTGGGAAGAATCTTAAGCTAAAGAGTGAACATCTGTGGGGCAGGAACCTGAACACGTGGATGCTAATACTAACATCTATTGATGACACCTGTTTTGTGCCCGACAGAAAACCCTTCACTACTCCACATAGCATTCTAAAGGCTAAATGCTACGTACACCACTCTCTCACACACACACACACACACACACACACACACTCACACACACAGACACAAACAGATACACTCACGGGGCTTGTTAAAAAGGGGAAGAGAGAAAGGGGGTTATTTGTTGTACAAACGCTACAAGGTTTCCCATTGTAAAAAGGGGTGGCTGCACGGCCCCTGTTTCCTTTCATCCCCCTCCTCAAGGCCCCCCCTTTGTCTGGCGGGGGATGGACGGAACTGTGGGCTGCCGCGACACGCTGGTCAAAGAACCGGGAACTACTACCACTACCTGCACAGTGGGACTAAATAACAAGAGGAGGAGGAGTAGAGGAACGGGAACGAGGGACGGGTGTGTGTCTTTGTGTGTGCGTGCGCGTGCGCGTGTGCGCGTGTGTGTAGGAACCGAGAACAGCTGGAGAGGGAAGAGGTTGTGAAATAAAAGCTGTTATTAAATCCAAAAAAGTTACGGTAGGAGGAAGAAGATGAGGAAGGGTGGGGGGGGCTGGGTGAGAGAAACACTAGTACATGTAGCCCATGGGACCATGTAGTCTGAATAGAATGACAACGAATGATAGAGGAGGTCCAGATTTAAGACTATGGCCTGGTGTATTTTGAAGGGCCTTTCTTCATGTAAATAAATGCATTTTGTGTCACTTATGAATGGCCAAATGTACCTTTTCTTACAGTAAAAATGCACCACTCTTGCCCAAGTAACCTCTCTTTTCGCTCTCTCTCAGACACACCCACACACACATACTCTCTCTAGTTATGAGTGTCACTGAGGACATTGAGGGTGAAAGAGGGGAGTCAAACATTATTTTTCTTCTTTCGTTTCTGCACTTTCCTGCCACCTCAGCAATAGCAAAGGGGTTTGTGAAACCAAAAGGGTTGAATCTCCTCCCTCAACCACCAACTGAATGGCTGACTGAATGTAAAGCTTTACAGTGTATAAGTTACAGCCAGCTCTGTCTTGGCTACGATACTGTACTGTAACACCTCATTAAGTAACATACAGAGAGCTATGCAGTAAGGCAAGGGAAATGAGAGGCAAACCAGGACAAATGGGGGCCTACAAGGTTGTTCTACCACTGGAATTAAACAAATAGAACCTATATTGATACTAAAACTAAACCTCACTGCTAAACAGAAACATAGAAGGCAAGGCCTACTATTAAAATGTCAAGATCTGTAAACATTTTTACATTTAAAACGTTTGTAATTTAGCAGATGCTTTTATCCAAAGCAACTTACAGCAGTGAGTGTATACTGGTCCCCCATGGGAATCAAACCCACAACCGTGGCATTGCAAGTGCCATGCTCTACCAACTGGGCCACACAGGACCCTGAGCAACATACCTGCAGCATCACTTAATTTACAGGCAGAGGCTTTCTATCTGCACCAGAGTGACTATTCAAGATGCCCATTAGTATACTTGGTATAAGTGTGCAGGGAAAACACTGAGTATGGAATTAGGGCAAGTAACCTAAAAGTAAAACGTCACTAAAAGGGTTCTTGACTTCATCTCACAGCAGAGACAGAACCGATTGTGTCTTCTGGTTTCCCCCTGTACTCCAACCCAAGTTTATTTTTGAATCATCCATAAAGAATGCCCGTCATTTCCTGGCATTCCTCCATCCATGCGAAACCCCCTGTTTTTTTTTGGAACAATGGGAGAGATTCAAAACTTTCCAAAATGGAATTTTCTCCAATGGTGACAGTATTACATAGACTCTGATTCCAGTACTAGACTCTGATAGTAGGTACTGACTAACAGGGCCTATATTTTGCCTATTGGAGTTTCTTGAGAGATGCTTCTCTGATAACTTTCAAGACAGCATGATGAGAGTAGAGTATCTCAATAAATGGTAGTCTTACAGAACGAGTATCCTGCAGCGATGATAATGGAAAAGAGGCTTGCCTTGAGTCTTCACGACCTAACCGATTAGCAGCTCTTTGTCCATTTATTTTAAATGCTGAACATTGGTAGCTCCAGGTTGTCGTAAGAATAACCCTCCCTTATTCCACCATTTTGCCTTTACTGTATCTCTGCTGTCTGTTTTTGATGCTACGCTGTGGTGTCTCTCAGTTCATTCAGTGTTATACCGTAAGGTGTCACTGGGAATGAAAGGTGACGCTCACACGCCGCAACGGTTTTAGAGTCAGTTTTAGAGAGCAGATGTTTTCAGACACAGCTAAGCCGCTCGGGTTCTGCCAGGTGAGAGGGGTGAGGAGTCGGTGAATTGAGAGGTGAAGAGGTGTGTGGGATAATTGGGTTGGGGGGGTACCTCTAACCACCTGATCATGGGTCACTTGGCCCTGGGGAATAGCCAGGTCTTACCTGTTATACAGGTCATTTGTGAAATCAATTTAGGAGGCTCTCACACACACGCATGGGCGAGCACACACACACACACACACACACACACACACACACATACACAATTTTTCAGTCATCCATTTCCTTAACTCATTCATTTACCTCCACCCTTAGCCTCCCTCTAAAAATAGCAACTACTTAAAGCCATGTTAGGCCTCAGATAGAGAGGGTAGTGAATTAAAAAACAACCGATGGATTAATTCCATGATTAATTGTTATACTATGGTTATAGCATCCCTGGACACCGGAAATGGTACATTTTTCTTCACAATTGTTTAAATGTAATGTGAAGCCCTGTTTCACTCCAGAGGGATGGTGTGAATATGCAAAGGAAAGAAAATACAGATCAGCTCATTGCCTCTGACTGCTTCAATACTGGATGTAGAGTACAGAACAGTTTTCTCCAAGGAGCTTCCTGTTGTTTTTCTATCTCTTCCAGATGACTAGGTGACGGCACATCATTTTTTTCCTTATGTTTAAATGATTTGAGGTTGAAAGCCCAACGAGGAGGAAGTGCGTGTTTCATATCCTTCCTATGAACTGTGGACACACACAGGGGCATGTGGGTTTAGGAGGGGTATCTTTAATCATGTGATCATGTAATGGTTAAGCAGCAAATTAATACGGCACTAAAATTACAGAATAGTCTTTATGGGAAGATTTTTTTATATTTAATTCATCTACAGTAATTCAATAATTCTTGTGATTCTATCCAAAATGTAATTCATGACATAGATCCAGATAAGGACCTCATTTACCTACAAATAAAGGGTTATGTGCATTCATCTATCAAATTCCCTCAGTTCTCTACTCTCCCTGTTGTGATTAGAGAATGCACTTTGAAACTCATCACACATATTAGGCCTATATACTGTACCTCCAGTGCGAAAGATGCTGATCCATCCTTCGCCACAGGAGGAAAGGAGATTTAGCAGGACCCACCTGTCTCCTTCTTTCTACTCTCCAGGAGGAAGACTGGATGGGGTCATCCAAATATCAAATGTAACCCTTTAATAAAAAAAATCCTGCCTGTTGAAAACCATTTCCCCTCAAAGCAAAATTTCACCCGCCACATGAAGTCATATGCACACACACTGTAAAAAAAAAAAGACTATTTGGGTGAACTGAAAAAAATTGTGTCAACTGGTTACAAGTAAATAACAATACATGATTCAATGCCAACTGTTATATTTTCTTATTAACAAACTTAGATTTCAAGTTTCAATGAACTGTATTTCTTTCAACACTCACCTTACTTTTCCCCTTTGATTAAACCTAATAAATAGCATACAGTGCCTTCAGGAAGTATTAACTCCCATTGACTTCCCATGTGTTGTTGTGTTACAGCCTGAATTTAAAATGGATTACATTGAGGTTCTGTGTCACTGGCCTACACACAGCAACCCATAATGTTAAAGTTGAATTATGTTTTTAGAAATGTTCACAAATTAATTAAAAATTAAAAGTTGAAATGTCTTGAGTCAAAAATAATTCAACCCCTTTGCAATGTCAAGCCTAAATATGTTCAGGAGGAAAAATGTGCATTAACAAGTCACATAATATGTTGCATGGACTCACTCTGTAGTGCAATAATAGTGTTTAACATGAATGTCTACCGAATCTCTGTACCCCACACATACAATTATCTGTAAAGTCCCTCAGTCGAACATTGAATTCCAAATACAGATTCAACCACAAAGACCAGGGAGATTTTCACTGTCAAGTTGGTTGTTGATCATTGCTTGACAGCCATTTTGAAGTCTTGTCATAGTCATTCAAGATGATTTAAGTCAAAACTCTAACTAGGTCACTCAGGAACATTCAATGTCATCTTGGTAATCAACTCCAGTGTATATTTGGCCATGTGTTTTAGGTTATTGTCCTGCTGAAAAGTGAATTTTTCTCCCAGCGTCTGTTGGTAAGCAGACTGAACCAGAATTTCCTCTAGGATTTTGCCGTTGCTTAGCTCTATTTTGTTTCTTTTTATCCTAAAAAACTCCCTAGTCCATCCCGATGACAACTATACCCATAACATGATGCAGCCACCACTATGATTGAAAATATGTTGTGGATCCATCCTCAGTTTTCTCCTATGGCAGCCATTAAACTCTGTGACTGTTTTAAAGTTACCATTGGCCTCTTGCTTGAAAATATGAAGAGTGGTACTCAGTGATATGTTGTGTTGGATTTGCCCCAAATATAATGGTTTGTATTCAGGACATAAAATGAATGTCTTTTCCACATTGTTTGCAGTTTTACTTTAGTGCCTTATTGCAAACAGGATTCATGTTTTGTAATATTTGTATTCTGGATAGGTTTCCTTCTTTTCACTCTGTCAATTAGGTTAGTATTGAAGAGTAACTACCATGTTGTGGAGTAACTACATTGTCCTCAGTTTTCTCATATCACAGCCATTAAACTCTGTAATTGTTTTATTGTCACCATTGACCTCATGGTGAAATCCCTGAGCGGTTTCCTTCCTCTCCAGAAACTGAGTTAAGAAGGACGGCTGTATCTTTGGAGTGACTGTGTGTATTGATACACCATCCAAAATGTAATTAATAACTTCACCATGCTCAAAGGGACATTCAATGTCTGCTTTTTTAAAACATTTTTACCCGTCTACCAATAGGTGCCCTTTGTTGCAAACCTTTGACAGTGCTTGAAGAATTTAAAAAATAACATTGTGCAAATATTGTACATTCCAGGTGTGTAAAGCTCTTAGACGCTTACCCAGAAAGACTCACAGCTGTAATTGCTGCCAAAAGTGATTCTAACATCTATTGACTCAGGGGTTTGAATACTTATGTAAATTAGATTGTTCTGTATTTCATTTTCAATAAATTTGCAACAATTTCTAAAAACATGTTTTCACTTTGCCATTATGGGGTATTGTGTGTAGATATTTAATACATTTTGAATTCAGGCTGTAACAAAACAAAATGTGGAATAAGTCAAGGGCTATGAATAATTTCTGAAGGCACTGTAAATACAAACTAATATATACACAACCCATTTTTTCATCGATTTTTCACTTTGAAATGACCTATCCACATTTCTTCAATTGGGTTACAAGCAATTCAGTCAATTTCCTGTTAATCAAGATATGAAGTTGGTTCCATAACATGAAATAATGACTCCAAGCACTTTCTTTACATTAGACTTTCACGTTAACTGGTTACAATATCGTAACCAAATGGTGACCATCTCATCAACAGAAACCTTTCCAGGGTCTTTAGTAGTGATGCTACGTTTGATACCGGAGCTCCGAGGCATGCGTCGAAATCACAAAGCAGTTTACTTATCACTTTATCAGAAGCATGTGATCAATGACGTCCGAAGGTTCGTTTTGTCGAACAACCAACTGATTGGTTTCAGTAGAAGACAAAATGGCTACCCTGAGAATGTGCTACGGCTTGTGTGACATCATCTATAATTTGGCTGTTCTAGTATACTCTGTGTTGATCAAAGCCTCGAGTAATGAACCTATTTTTGACACAATTGGCTGAAAATGCTCAATGCTTCAGGAAGCTTTGTTCTCCATCACTACTCTTTACGCCTCGATCACACCTAGAGCATCATTGCGCAAAGTGGTACGCAGCATAAACTGGATATGTGTGCAACCAAAGTTCAACATTCACCTCTGCAACCGTTTCTGTCAAGCCGTCTACGCATACAAACACCATAGTGTTCCATTGGAAATGAATGTACTTCTGGTGCACCAAAACGCAACTACGATTATTCTATCGTATGTGGACACCCCTTCAAATTAGTGGATGCTGACAGGTATATAAAATCAAGCACACAGCCATGCAATCTCCATAGAGAAACATTGGCAGTAGAATGGCCTTACTGAAGAGCTCAGTGACTTTCAACGTGACACAGACTGAACCACTTTCCAACAAGTAAATTCGTCAAATGTCTGCCCTGCTAGAGCTGCCCCTGTCAATTGTAAGTGCTGTTATTGTGAAGTGGAAACGTCTAGGAGTCGCTAATTGGTAGGCCACGCAAGCTCACAGAACGGGACCGCCGAGCTCTGAAACACGTTGCGCGTAAAAATCGTCTGTCTGCGGTTGCAACACCGTGTTCCAAACTGCCTCTGGAAGCAACATCAGCACAAGAACTGTTCTTCGGGAGCTTCATGAAATGGGTTTCCATGGCCGAGCAGCCGCACACAAGCTTAAGATCACTATGCGCAATGCCAAGCGTCGGCTGGAGTGGTGTAAAGCTCACCGCCATTGGGGCAGTGGAAATGCGTTCTCTGGAGTGATGAATCATGCTTCACCATCTGGCAATTCGTCGGACAAATCTGGGTTTGGCGAATGCAAGGAAAACGCTAATTGCCCTAATACATAGTGCCAACTGTAAAGTTTGGTGGAGGAGGAATAATAGTCCGGGGCTGTTTTCATGGTTCGGGCTAGGCCCCTTAGTTCCAGTGAAGGGAAAGTTTAACACTACAGCATACAATGACATTTTAGACGATTCTGTGCTTCCAACTTTGTGGTAACAGTTCAGGGAAGGACCTTTCCTGTTTCAGCATGACAATGCCCCCGTGCACAAAGTGAGGGACATACAAACAGTTTGTCAAGATCGGTGTGGAAGAACTTGACTGGCCTGCACAGAGCCCTGACCTCAACCCCATCGAACACCTTTGGGATTAATTGGAATGCCAACTGCGAGCCAGGCCTAATTGCCCAATATCAGTGCCCAATCTCACTAATGCTCTTGTGGCTAAACAATAGCAGCAATGTTCCAACATCTAGTAGAAAACCTTCCCAGAAGAGTGGAGGCTATTATAGCAGCAAAGTGGAATGGCATTCAGACTCACAGGTGGCCAAAAAGAACAACCAAAAGCCACGCCCCCAATAGGCCACACCTCCAATAGGCCGCCGCTTCATTGCACCCAAGAAATTTAGAAGCTTTCATTCAATAAAAAATAATCACGTTGATCTGTCAAATACACTATCTGATTTCAGACAAATTGAATAGAATAGGTTGAACGAACCAAATCATCCTTCTGGATCATACCAATCAGAAAAGGCCCTTCAGATGAACAACAGTGCCATCCCACTGTTTACAGTGCATGCATGCACACACACACACACTGCTCCTCTACATCTTGAATAATTAGGATGTCCTACTCTGTCGTTTCTGTGCAGACAACAGACGAGGCTAAAATTAATTATTTGTAACTTAGCCCAGAGAGGATAGAGGAAGGATACAGTATCTCAGACCATCATCTCTGCACCAATCAATATCGTTCAGTCACTGTGGCCTGATCTGCCCAGTTCCAAATAACCATGGTTCATCCACCACCAGCACTGTAAGTAGTAATAGACTGCATTGGTGTACTATTCTGTACTATGTTACCTACTGCTATAAATACAGTCATTTTCATTATGTGTAGCATAATGTACTGTCAATAGAACAGTCATTACCACATTACTGCATTTGTTCATCAACGTTTATATGGAAACACTCCACACATTAAACATCCGCTGCCACGAAGCATCTCTACCCAGATGGCAGAAGAATTTATGCAGATTGCCTCATTAACCTGCATGCAGGCACAAAGAGAGGAACTCCGGCCGTTTGTATCAGATTTCAAAACGCATCAAAACCATTGCAGGCATTGTAGTCTGGGTATAAAGCAATAGGGTTGCTGATAGAAATGCATCTAAATAAGCCATTTTAGTCTAGACTAATAGCTAACAGATTCAAATTTCAGAGACATGAATGGATTGGCAAGAATTCAGAAAAGCACAAATGTGAATTTCTGCGTTTCTTTCTACATTTTGAAGTGAGTCAGACAGATGGTAACAAAACAGTAGCCTAATAACCCGTAGCATATCAGTTAAAATCCTGCAATTAGAGCACAACATGGGTCCTATTTTGCCTCCAATCTCAAAAACTTTGGGGGACACGCAGTGCGCAAGAAGCCTTCCTCCTGGTACGTGGGCATTTTGTCAACTACACTCATTAATTCATGAAAGTATCGTACCCTAAGGCTCTTCTTTGATTTTATCTAGCCTAACTCTAAGAAATTATTTTTTATGAGGACTTTACTGAGTCTGCGTAGGTGTGCCCGCCGCGCCACCACTCTGCGCCCAATGCGGTGCACCAACTAGAGAACATTGTGCACTGACCTGTGACTGTGCGGTAACCGGAGAGAGAGAGGGAGGGAGGGGGTGGTCACTGACAGACTGAGGGAGGGAGACTCAGTTGATCATTCGTCTGGACTTCAGGTGTCTCTCCTCTGCTTGGCTGGGCTGCGGTTGGTCGGGGGATGTGTATGATATATACTGTAGACAAAGCTGGTGTGTCCAGACCATGAGGCTCTAAAGGTTTGACTTTATTATGGCCCTGATAAACTCTTGTTATGGATGGGATGGTTCATTTAAATCCTTTAGAAGCCCATTCTGGACCCATTTTTTTAAATAAAAAATCAATACTATCTCAAGATTTCTAGATACTATCTCATAATTTCAACATTTCTAGATACTATCTCATAATTTCAACATTTCTAGATACTAGTTCAAAATTGCGAGATACCAAGTCGAAATTTCAAGATGCCTAAGTAAAAAATGCAATATACTTTCTCAAACTTATAGGACATGTTTCTTCATTTGTAACATTGTGTGGTCATTTCAGAGGTGTCATCACAGGAGTGTTTTCCTTGGGCCCAGAGTTTTCCGTGATCCGGTAGGCTAACCTAACTAGGTAAAACTCCAGACTTTAATTGTAGGGTATGACAGTGATAAATCAGCTGTAAAACGGTTTTATATGGGCTATGACGGGACCAGAATTTTTCTAATCAGTTAATATTCTTTTGTAGGCTACCTGCAGCTGTGGTTGTTATCAGTAGGCTACAGTTGATCAGACTGAAGCACAGATTAAGAGTTGGGGCAAATGCCAGCTCGCCATACGTTTTCCAGTCACCCTGCTGTGCCGATGTCTGCAACGTGGATAGATGGAAATAATGCTCCAAATGAAGACACAAATACTATATGTATGTTCTACTATCCCACATTTTGATTTACAGTAGGTATCTCGACATTTCGATTTAGTATCTCAACATCTTTAGATAGTATCTCCACATTTTGAGATACTATCCCGCAAAAAAAATGTATACTATCCCCAAAGCTGTGAGATACTATCTCGAAACTCTGATTTACATATCTCGAAATGTTGAGATAGTACAGACATTAAAAAAACAATTGTGGCGGGAATGAGCTTCCATAAAATCCAATGCTCATTGTGCCAGACGGGTTTAATGTAACTCCTGTACTGCACATCTGTATTCTGTCAACTGATAGCTTCCAGAGTTCACACCCTGATTAAAATGCGGAGGTTTCTCCGACTCAATTGCAACCCGCACTTTGAGAGGAGAAACATATAGCCTATTTATTCAAACAATGGTTGAAGTTGAAATGAATGTTGATGTATTAGATTAAACTCAAACAAACAGAGGAAAACTTTCTACATATGGACCAAGGCATAATAGGCTAATCCAGAACTTTTGCATTGGTCGATGTGCGCAGATGTGCCAGAATCCTTATAAAATAGATAGTGGGCAATTATTCGGACATGCAGAATAAGCTATAGGCAGTATAGGCGCTGATGTAACTTCGAGGCGTGCTCACGAGTTGTCCTGGTTCTTTATAGCCGCCAATAACCGGAGCTCGAGCGTGCCGAGCCCAGACTGGCGGGCGGATAAGCACCCTCCTAGAGGTCACCGAGTTTAAGCGCACTTATTTATTTATTAAAGGAAGTGCTAAACCGACCAGTCTCCATTGTTAACGGTTAAATCATATCAACAGATAGTTTCATTGCATTGATATAGCTTACTCATTTTCTCTCAACGACAACGTAGCTTCAGAGAAGGCGGTGTGCGTTAAACGCATGGAAACCGTAACTATTCTGCATCCGTTATAAACAATAGCCTACAATATGTTATTTTCCTGATTTATGGATATAAACAATATTCTACATGATTTGGAATAGATTTTTATAGATGTTTTAATTCGAAACATGCGTATATATGTCCTTGAAAATAAACAAAAAACATTGAAAATATAGTCACAAAATAAATAATTGCAATACTTACGAATCATTTCCATTCCTGCAAAGCAGCTGGATGAAAGCTCCTTTAAAAAAGATATGCTATTTGATATTGAGCATCAATTCTCAACTGTAGACGGATTCCTTGAAGTCTGCCACAGTGGCATTCTCACTGCATCCCATCCCGTAGTATCTCTGTGCTGCCCACGTCTGAATCGAAGTCCACCCGGCCTGTGTCGAGACAGGATGGAGGGAATTCAGGTCACGTGGCTCAACAGGACTGCCATGATTGGACGAGACACTGTAGTTTAATAAAATATCTGTTTCTCATTGGACAAGTAAGGGGGAAGGCGAGGGGGAGTGGGGGAATTTCGTGCGTAAAGAATTCGCGGAGAAAAATCGGGTGGGGTGAAGTGAATATATTAATTGAAACATAGAACTGAGAATATATTAATGTTGGTATGACTCATGAGATTCTGCAAGATGTTCTTTAATCCATTCATTTTCATAATTCCATCTCTTAATATAAACACAGCTTTAAAAGTCCCTTGGATGTAATCCCTGTGGATATAATGCATGTGATTTAGGTTACAGAAAAAAGGCTGTGTGGAGAATTTCAACATTTCTATGAAGAAATTGAAAGATGAGCCTAGTATATTTTGAATATGCCACAATCAGGAGCCTTCTAGAATCGATATATTCATAGGCCAGAAAACCAAATAATACAGAAAATAAAGTCAGTATGATGTGCTGTCAAGGGAAGGAGAGTATGTCTGTGTCAGTGGTTGAGTGTGTAAGAGTGCAAACATAATGTGTGTATGGCAGAGTGGTGGGAAATGGTGCATGGATAATTCTGACTTCAGATCCTCCGGGGCTCTTAGTGCTCAGCCGAATTGATATTCCTCAACGCTTTCTCATGTTACCTCTCAGCACTCTTATGATATGTTACTTTGACAGGGCCAAGGGTGAAGGAGCTGAGTGTCACATGCAGGATTTTCTTCTCAGCTTTTGGATGGTATTTGTGAGGTGAGGGTGGATGCAAAACTGCTTTTCTCATTCTGAAGGTACGGTATCACTCACAATGCTCTCTCTTATTCATTTGCTCTCTCTCTCTCTCTCTCTCACACACACACACACACACACACACACACACACACACACACACACACACACACACACACACACACACACACACACACACACACACACACACACACACACACAACCTATGGTGTGGTATAGCCTCCTTAGTGAGTTATTGGTGGGGAGACAGCTATAACAGACAGGGATAATATGAATAACCTCATGGGATCTCTGTAGTTAAAACATTCACGGGTATCCATGGTGATCCAACACATTTCAACACATTTCTCCAAACTCTGCAACAGCAGTCTGTCTGTATTGCACCCGGCGTGTATTAGGTCCCTGCCCTATTACTTGATACTATAGGTTTTATTTGCATTTGATTTAATACCACAACATTTTGATGACACTGTTAGCTGATGTTTAATCTGTTAGATCAGAATTCTGTTAGAAAAATGCATTCAATGCAATAAAATGTAAGCGTCTCATAGTAAACTGATGAAACACCATGCAAAGTGATGGAGTCATCTGAGGAAGGCATAAGCCATGTAGTACGTCTCCCTCTTCCAATCATGCTGCATTATCTCTGGTGTAAATGTGTAGGGGAACATGCATAATTAATCGAAAGGAAGATGCTCTCAGAGGTAAAACCTAGACTGGTACGGTCTAATTTTAGATCAAGGTTAAGTATTCAAATGAGGGAAACAGCCTTAGTTATCTTTCCTCTAAGCCTCTAATCTCATTCCTTTCACTTTCATAACTTCAGACTTTATTCTCATGGAAATAGCAGAGTGTGTGTGTGTGTGTGTGTGTGTGTGTGCGCTCGTGCATGCATGCCTGCGTGTGTGTGTGTGTGCATGTTCATGCCTCTTTGCATTGCATATGTGTGTGTGTTTGTACTGACAGTAGAGAAGAAATTGATGCGCCTTCAATCAATTTAGTTAATTGCTGCCATTAAGAAACATATGCGTTAACTGTTTCTCACAGCTTCCTTTGTCACTGATCGTACGCACCGGGGAGTGTGTCTGAATGATGTGCAACGTAGATTTCCATGGCAACGTATTAAACCCAGGGATTTAACCATATCAGTGCCATACCAGCACTAAGTAAGAATGATGTCTCCCACTGCTTTGTTGATGAAATGTACTCTACCCCCTCATCAGGATGAGGCCAAGTTGATGAAGGCTCCGCTCAGTTTCAGCTGTTAGTGCGAACCTGTATGTCAGCTGTCATTTTTAGTAGTGAAATACTTGATGATTGTGATGATGAAGATCGGAAATGGCGACTAAGTCTGATGGACTTGAGCCAGCAGAGAGTGAAGTGGAATCCAATCTAAGAAATATACATATGTTCAATTTAATACCCAGCTAGTGTTGATGCAGTGTTTACCAAATGATGGGTCTGGAGGGACGGTAGAGATATTCTAATTATGTGGCTAAACCCTGGGATCTGGTTAGAGACATGACTTTATTTATCTGATGGGTCAGAAGACATTATTAAAGGCTTAAGATGGGTCACCGCTCAAAAAAAGCTAACTGAGGAAGCACTGTGATAATGCATTTCTCTACACCATCCCATTTAGATGTACTGAGATCACAGAACATCTCGGATCCCGGCCAAGAAGTACATTTCAGTTAACATTCTACTGCGATGCAACGTGCAAATCCTCCATCTCAATTAATCCTAGATATTCTAATGGAATGCCTTCCTTCAGGAGGAGGCCCAACGCAGAGGGGGACCTGGTTAATGCTGCTAGTAATACCGCCTGATTGCCTTCATCGTACACACACATGCACGCATGCACACGCGCACACACACAACACTCACGCGTGCACGCACACTCGCACACATACTACAGATCTGGATTCACTGCAGATGTCTTCTAATTGTGGTGATTATGTTGAACTGAGGGGGGTAGGAAATAGGAATATGTAATGACTTCCCTCTCGCTTTCAGATCGTTCAATCCTCGACATCCTTTGGTTATGTGCATCTGCTGTACAACCACATCCGGAGTTGCTTGGAGAGGGACGAGAGTGATGGATGGGGATTGGGAATAAGCTCTTAAATGTGTGTCGTGAATGGCAGTGACTAACTCCGGTCCTGGAGAGCCGTAAAGTGCAGGCTATCATTTTAGCGCAACAATAGCATGCCTGATTCAAATAACTGTGGTGTAAATTGAAGATTGTGATTTAGTTGATTACTAAATAATTGCAGTCTATAAAAATGGTATGGTTGTAGGTGGAGCTGTAACATGTGAATTGCCTTTGCAAATTCAAAGCTTTTTGGATCAAGCAAGAATGTTTTTTGATTGCCATGTCACCCATAAAAGACGTCAATAACGAATAGTGTTTAAATGAACAGTTCGTTTTTTTCTCTTCTCGAAATACGGAATAACCTACCAAAACACTGAAATAAACAATGACCGTCGAGAACGTAAGCCATTGGATTCATTATGAATTTACCATTACACAGACGAGAGCTGGCTGATTCCTCTGGGGCTAAAGTCCTTCCTGTCACACTGATGTAACAGTATCTCTAGATATGAGCAGAAACGGTTCCATGCCCTATCGCCAGAGGGTATATCATGCATTGTTGTTGGCATGGCCTACATGCTCATCCAAGCATAGCGTAGTGTGGTACAGAACGCACGTCTTCCCATTCCATTTCTCACGTGTCACGTCCCCGGGCCTGCTTCATTTGTGTCTGCTGTTGATTTAATGTTCATTCTTATAAACACACATAAATGAATGCTATTAATTACATTTGAGCGCATTATTAACCCTACTTACAATACATGATGTTTAAGCTCCATATCAAAATATCATAATTTCTTTCATTATTATCACACATTTCTTCATCCCCAGTGGTTAATGACTGGTTACATAACAAGGATACTAACACACCAGTGATGTGCTTAATAATGTAGGCTACAAGTCAAAATGTACAACTAGTGAGTTTTTTACTTTGACGTTTGTTTTGAGGCGATCAGTGTCTAGTATGTATGCAGATAACATGAGGTCTATGGCTTCCTGTCTACAGTTGGAAAATGAATGCAGGTGCTACATGTGAATATTTCTGATTCATTGGAAAAAATAGGGCCCAAACGTACAGGCTTTGCCACCTACCAAGTGTGTGGGTTTCTACTCTCCTGTGGAACAGTACAGCGCAACATGGTAGCAGTAACGTCAGAAGCAGGCCCGATGCACGTGTAGCAATAAGCCTAAATGGTAATTGCACTGTGGTGTTCTGTGTAGAAAGCTATGTTATAAGCTAGATCGTATGCAAGCTTAGAAGTCGTCCACGATAGCATTTGTTTTGTATCTCAGTAACA
This sequence comes from Salmo trutta, assembly GCF_901001165.1. NCBI lineage: Eukaryota > Metazoa > Chordata > Actinopteri > Salmoniformes > Salmonidae > Salmo > Salmo trutta. Next base: position 3,509,199 of record NC_042987.1, read on the forward strand.
ATCAACAGGTCATTACAGTAAGGAGGCGTTTTAGCATGCCGTAATCACTAGCTATCTTCTCCTTCATTAAATTACTCCTCTTTGGCTCTCTTGCTTAACTGTTAGGATGGGTTGTTTTTCCACATAAAGAAATTCATATTTGTGTGTGTGTGTTTGCCTGTTTGCCTGTGTGTTTGCATATATATATATATGCGTGTGAATACATGAGCTTGTGTGTGCGTGTGTATGATATTGTGTGTATGTGTGAGTGCTTGTCTCAGTATGTGTGTGTGATGATGTGTTGTGGCCTGTCAGGAGTGAGTGTGCTAAATTCTCTTAGCATGTGTGACGAATGAGGACCTGGGAAAGAGCAGGCTCCTCTGTGGCCACTCTCTTATGCTGCTTTCTAAAGGGGCAAAATATCGGTCGCACGAGGTCTCAACACTGCCCTCTATCTCTCTCTCTCTCGATCCTTCTTCCTGTCTTTGTATCCCTTTCTCTCGCTCTCCATCTAGGTCTGTCATTGTACCTTTCTTTCCCTCTATCTCATGTTGAATGGGGACGATGCAGTGACTGTGGGAGAGATGGAAAGAGTGAGCGAGACAGATAAAGAAAGAGAGCATCCCCCACTCATACCTCTTGTATCCTAATCCATGTCTCTTACCAAGAAACGGGCCCCCTTTTCACGTCTCCGCCAAAGCCTCTTATATGAGACCCCTAGCTGCTCGCCCCCCAGATCTCTCTCCCACGCTCAGAACCTACACCACAATGTCACAATAATATACTATGTAAGACAATGTAGGCTTCATTTGGTCATTTTAGCATATTAGCAAGGTATTAACATGTAATCTGTTATTACATACAAACGACAATGAGAAAGCTTTACAAGTTTGACTAATTCAAAAAGTGTTGTTGATTATTCGCTGATTGTATTTTCTATCAAGTGCATGGTGTGGGTGCATTGTATGTCCATTGTGTGTGTGTGGACTGATAGTTAAGGTAATAATAGTGGTATTGCATATAATAAACTGTTATCGGCCTAAACAAAGATGACCTGTTATAGCCTAAGCCATACAATGCTGAAATGGCTGCACTAAAGGCTGTGAAACTGCAGAAGTGGCATTTGTTGCCTGTTTATGCTGTAGAGCTACAGTGTGGAGCCTCAGGCTTAATAAGGACATCTGACTGCAAGGCTGAGTAATACATCTGTTAGGAGAATGTGTCACTTTGTAAAGGGACTGACCCTAATAAGAACTGATGAGTTGGCAAGTTATGTAATGAGTATGAGTGTGAGGAGGATCCTGAAGCTGTAGTCCTTTCTGTGTGTGTGTGTGTGTGTGTGTGTGTGAGGTCGTGTGTGTGTGTGTGTGTGCGTGTGTGTGTGTGTGAGGTCGTGTGTGTGTGTGTGTGTGTGTGTGTGTGTGTGTGTGTGCGTGCGTGTGTGTGTTTGTGTGTGGTTGTGTGGTCGTGTGAGGGTGTGTGTGGTTGTGTGTGTGTGTGTGTGTGTGTGTGTGTGTGTGAGGTCGTGTGTGTGTGTGTGTGTGTGTGTGCGTGCGTGTGTGTGTTTGTGTGTGGTTGTGTGGTCGTGTGAGGGTGTGTGTGTGTGTGTGTGTGTGTGTGTGTGTGTGTGAGCACGTGCGCACCTGCATCTGTGTGTGCATGTTAAGATTGATATGATTTCTCTTTGGTGTAAAATAGTGTCGGCCTACAGTTAAAAAGTGCAAAGCCAAGAGATTAAAACACACTAAAGCAGGCGCTAGCCACTGTGCCAATAGAATCATCTCTCTATATAGTGGTCAAACCATGCTTTAGCAAGGACAGGATCCCCAACCAGAACAGGAACGTGTACACCCATATCTGCCAGAGAGCTGATGGTAGCCCTGTCCTCTGTCCTGAATGACCCAGTAGACCCACCCCTGGTAAATACAGGCTAGGAGGTTCTCTCCATGGTTAAAAATACCCAGATCTAAGTTCTTATATGAGGGGTTATTATGGCTACTGTGGGGTTGAGGATCTCTCTCATTTTGTTCTTGTTAGCAGTTTTCTTAATTTGACCCCATCGAAAGTCAGTCTTATTATTCCATCAAGCTGTATCCACACTTTATCTGCAGTGCAAACCTCACTTTCTCAAAATACTTCACACACCACAACACATTATACATACTGTTCTGTAAATGCCGCATGTTTAACAGAATACGCCATTCCCTTTGGCGTTGTTGAAGCATTCAGGAATAGATATCCAAACTGGGTTCTGTAGGATCACTGATGTGGAAGTTTTGTTGGAAAAAGTGGCTAAGGACTGCCATCTAATGGGCATTGAATAAAAAAGTCCCATCAAAGTTAGAAGCTGTATGTACCAAAACTGCCCACTGGGAGGCAATGATGTAACATGTCAGTGTGTGAGTATTGCGGAAAAGGACTGCAAACTGCACAATCATCCAGGTAACACCACTATACTGCCCTACCAAGCAACAGAGAAGTAACTGCTTATAGAGTGAAACTGAGAAAAATGAATTCAAAGTTGTTTTATTGTCCAGCAATTGTAGGCAGATCATTGGAGATGTGGTTATCTGCTGTCTTCCTATGAGGTCATTTTTTTTATTCATATTGACCCTCACCTCTGATATGACCTTCGACCCTAGATGGCAGTTACTGCCTTCAGTGTCATATAGTTTGATACTTGTATCAGCAAAGAACAATAAATAATACAGAGGTCAACTGTAGACACTGCAGCCCAAAGCTCAGTGAAACCAAGGTAAACCGTAGACACTGCAGCCCAAAGCTCAGTGAAACCAAGGTAAACCGTAGACACTGCAGCCCAAAGCTCAGTGAAACCAAGGTAAACCGTAGACACTGCAGCCCAAAGCTCAGTGAAACCAAGGTAAACCGTAGACACTGCAGCCCAAAGCTCAGTGAAACCAAGGTAAAAGGCATTAACTGACGTGTGATGGCAGTTACTGCCTTTTTCCTTGGTTTCACTGCAACTTCTTGCAGTTCATGAGTGGCGCAGCGGTCTAAGGCACCGCATCTCAGTGCTAGAAATGTCACTACAGACCCTGGATCGATTCCAGGCTGTATCACAACCGGCCGTGATTGGGAGTCCCATACGGCGGCGCACAATTGACCCAGCGTTGGCCGGGGTAGGCCGTCATTGCAAATAGGAAGTTGGTAGAGCATGGTGCTTGCAAAGCCAGGGTTGTGGGTTTGATTCCCATGGGACCAGTATGCAAATGTGTCCACTCACTACTGTAAGTTGCTCTGGAACAGAGCATCTACTAAAATGGACTATCTATTGTGGACAAGCCTGCAGTTAATAGGCCCATGTGACATCTATTCTATATGTGTTGCACAATATTCTTCACTGTGTGTGTGTGTGTGTGTGTGTGTGTGTGTGTGTGTGTGTGTGTGTGTGTGTGTGTGTGTGTGTGTGTGTGTGTGTGTGTGTGTGTGTGTGTGTGTGTGTGTGTGTGTGGGAGGAGCCTTTATGGGAAAGCAGAGTAAATGACTTCCATTTGTGTCTGAAAGAGGGCGAGCCATAGAAAGAGAGAATGAGAGAGGGGAGAGAGAGGAGAAAGAGGAGAGAGAGAGGGGGGAGAGAGAGGAGAAAGAGGAGAGAGAGAGGAGAGAAAGAGGAGAGAAAGAGGAGAGAGAGAGGGGGAGAGGGAGGAGAGCTGTACGCCAGGTGTGAGTCTTCTCTGAATAAAATGACTGCTAAATGTGTATCCTATTTTCATTCATTGATCTTTTGTTGTTATTACTCTTTCATTCACTTACTTTCCTATTGTTGTTGCATTGTAGAGCGGTGAACCTGCAAGTGAGCGTTTTGTTGCACTGTGTACTTACTCCATGGACACCATATGTATAGAACAACTAAACAAACTTCAAACCTGAACTTAAAAGGCAGCGTGACAGGTCTTAAAGAAAGAACCCCACCCCTTCCTGTCTGAAATGCCTATTGTTGTAACTGTCTTCACCCAAAGCCTTCTCTGCCCTGAACCCAAACCACTGATTCAGGATCAGAACACCTCATCCCTGCCTTTACCTCAAACCTCTCATGTTTTGCTTGCTACATCTCCAACGAGAATCTCCAGTCCTATTCCCAGGGTTTTGAAAAATATATGTTATCGTGATGAGACTAACATGATAAGAAAACATATGCATGCTTTGGATAAAAGTGTCTTGTAAATGGCATATATTATTATTATAGTAGCGAAAGGTTAAATAAAGATTAGAGAATATAATTTCCCAGCAGTGAGATTCACCCTGCTTTGATGAATACAGTATACCACCCTATACGACCTCTTTAGGTCATCACACAGTTAAGGATTCCAAGCTCCTAATCACATGGGCTATACGACCAAAAGTAACCATGAAACAAGTTTCATTCAACGCAGCATAACTACACCAAAAGTCATTGTTGTAGTAGACTTAGATTTGTAGAGATTTTTGGGGATACTGAGCGTAGACCTAGCGGCATTCCAAGTGCAGAGGAAACACGTGCCGCGGGTATTTCACAGGATACTTGATACACTGTATCCAGCAGTGGAACTTCTGGGTGGACCGCGCAGGCGCTCTGGGGGCGCTCGGCTTTCAGGCCAGTGCGGCAGGAAAAGCGCAGGGGAGACCCCGCCGTGATCGAGGGAGAGGAAAAAATAAAAACAGTTATGAAGAACAATTCTGGACAAGGACAACCTTTTCCGTTTACTTATACCTTATTATTGAACTATTCCAGCGAATAGAAGTCGGGCAAATGCGCGACCCGTTTCGTAGATAGACATAGCCACGGTATGCTTGGCAACCTGAAGATAATGTCAGGGAATCAATGGATGAAAATCCCCAGAACTACTGCAGTTGCCTGGCTGGAATTCTCGTCTCGTACTGAGAGAGTATTGGAGACTCGGAAATAAAAACGGTTAACGTATAAAGGACCACGGGAAGGAGCCGCAACGTATCTGAGTGTGAGGGATTATAACGGTGTCCAGTCGGTATTTGGCTAGATAACGCATTTAAAGTTTGAACGGAAAGAACAGTTTTGCTGCATCGAATTCCTTTGGACGGGATGTCATCTGCCGCCGGTAGAATTCCACGGGCCAACTGACCGTCTCCCTCTCTGTAAAGGAGGCCGAGCGAGCCAGGCGTGAAGATGAGTGATGCGGCAGATACCAAGGGGTCGAGGCGAACCTTTATCGTCCCCTCGATCAAGGCGTTTGATCACTATGATTTCACAAGGGCCAAAATATACTGTAGTTTGACGTGGCTTGTAGCCAAAGCCTTCGGCTCAGGTAGGTGGCGCCTTTTTTGTTTTCTGAATTATTGGGGTGGAAATGTGTCAAATGTGATGCAACGTTTGGACAAATTGTGTCAGTGCGCACATCTTCAGAGGGTTTATCATAATTAACCTCGATATTCCCGATGGGCCAAGAGAGCGTGTCTAATCTGTGTTAAGAATGTGTTATTTGACCTCAATAGCCTTGTTGAACATCATCTTCACCGGGCGATAATTAAACATGCTAATTAGTCATTGTATTAGTCACACCAGGGCTCTCTAATTGACGGTCTGTGTCCGAGAAGTGCATGTTATGGGCAGACTAACTGTTGCACATTTGCCCAATATCTCCGATTTGTCTGTCATGAACACGGCAGAGGACGCTGTTGTTGTTGTTGATAATGTTCTTCTTCTCAGATCAGCATTGACGTCTGTGGCATTTGATTGATCGGTAACTGCAGCTGGTTCCTGATGTTCACAGTAATGGCCACATGGCCCTATACAGGTTGTTGGAACATCTGAACAGTATTGTCATCTGGGTGGTTTGATCCCTGAATGCTGATTGTCTGAAAGCCGTGGTATATCAGACTGTATACCATGATGCGTCGTGCATAAGAACATCCCTTAGCCGTTGTACATATATTGGCCATATACAGGTAACCTAGTGGTTAGAGCGTTGCAAGGTTGAAAGGTTACTAGATCGAATCCCCGAGCTGACAAGGTACAAATCTGTCGTTCGATCCCTGAACAGGGCAGATAACCCACTGTTCCTAGGCTGCCATTGAAAGTAAGAATTTGTTCTTAACTGACTTGCCTAGTGAAATAAATATACCTCAGGCCTTATTGCTTAATTAGATCATTCCATGTGATTTGACAATAACACAGTTGTTACTTCACTGGGTGGTTGAAATTCGAATGTAACCTATTGTGAACAGAAAACATTCAGAGTGCCGTTTGTGGATGACAGGCAACACTTAGCCTGTATTACAAGCTGCTACCAGTGTAGTTGGGGAAAAGGCTTGGCCTTGCCCGGTAGGCAGCAGCAGCCCTATGAAGTCAGTAATTCCAGCCCGGCTGGCTCTCTAAGGAAGTTTTTTAATTGGGCTACACTCTTAACTACCATCTGCTCGGTCTGTGTATAGTAATAATGGACAGAGAGAGAGCAAGAGAGGGAGAGAGAGAGGGGTTATGCTGTAGCTAGCCTTGGGAGCCAAGGATTCTCATGTTCAATGGCCACACGACATATGCTAAGCCAACAGCACATAGACTAGGTAGCTCCTCCTATAGTTTCCAGCATGTCATTTGTAAGCTTTTCTCAAGTGTATAAAATGGTGGAAAGCCCTGTCAACTGCTCCACTCGCCTCACTACTCTGTCATAGAGGACTACAGGCTATTAGCATACCAGGACTGGGTTGTTTTTTCCTGTTCCTCCTGGTGACACACATTACTGCTCCTTTCCAGCACCATGAGAACTGTGGCCCAATTCATCAACCAAGTCTTAGTTTACACACACAGCCATGTTTGGTCTAGTTACAATGGTTCTGACAGTAGTTTGGCCCACGTAATGCAGAAAATTCAAAACAATCTCTCCCATTCAAAATGCATGCTGATCACTGATGTAGATCAACTGAAATATAGCCTAGACACAGGAAAGGACTATAAGCGTGACCATAAGAGCATGTACGGACACATACACACTCACTAAACGATTTCCTCTAATATGACACGTTTTGACCAAAGGCATCTGTGTTTTCTGCTTTCTAGGTCCCAATCTCTTTCTCGTCTCACTCTCTCTTTGCAACAAGATCTCACGGTCTAACTTCAGTGTTCAACGTTTGTCGGGGGGGGGGGGGGGGGGTCAAAAATTATTTGTGAGCAGCTGTTATAGATGGTGCTCTCCTCAGACCCTACTCTTCTCTCCTGTCTCTGTAACATCTGTGGTGTGTTGACATCGTGGAGACCCAGTCAGAGTGACAGCATTTGTTTCAGTTACATCACAATGCAGGGGCCTCCAGGCTGGAGACTGGGCCCAATCGAAGGACCAACAGAAGATACTTCAGCTTTACATACTGGCTCTGGGCACTAACGCTCATTAGTCTAGTAACGTGTGAATTCATTAGCCACAATCAATGTGAGTGACAACATTTCTGGTATACTTTGGTCTGACTTAATTGATGTTCGTACTGCATCGGAAAAGAAGTAGTCCAACATTAATTAGCATAGTGAGCAACTGAACAAAAATGTTACCTCTGAAAGCCACTGCTAAAATATATCTAGTTATTTCTCAGCGAAGTAACCCAGTGTTTTGAATCAGACATTATCAACTGTCGATATAGGCTACACAGGTTTCTAAGGAAGTAATAACTGCATAGTAACAGACAAGTAATGTTGCTGACTGGTGTACATTCTTTAATGTTCCCTCCCTGTGCTGTGCTCCAATTGGACGACTCCTGTGGTCGGCACGGTAACGGTCGATATTCCAGGTCTCGTGTTTGGACTTCCTGTGATAGCTACTTCCTGTCTATTTCCTGTTTGATGGCCGACACAAAGGAGATCGGTTTTCCTTGACGCGGCAGCTTTCGATGAACTTGTGGAAAACTAAAGCCCACTTACTCTGTGAAGATTGTATCTGCACTCCATACTGTTAAAAAGAAGGATGCTTTGTTGATCTTATAGAACATTTTTGAGGGCCATATATAACCAAGCCATATAACCCCTGTTTGGTTCTTTATAGCACCATTTCTTCTAGCAGGACTTATATGGCAAGACTCCAGATAAAGATGTGTAGTAGACTGTGCTACTACTGTATTTGGCATTGGTGCTGTTTTAGGAGGCTATGTGAGGTCATATGAGCTTTTGTCCACCCTCTCAGGGTTTTATAGTGGGGAGTGGGGACAGTATGGGGACTTTATAGTGAGGACAGACAGTTATTGTGACTATCTGCTGAAGTGACTGGCTGTTAAGTGGCTGTTGGAATGGTAAACACCCGCCATTGTCGGAAATAGCCCACTGTCGTCTTTCTGGGTAAGAACACACTTTCGAAATTAGCTTCTGAACCCTCCTTGGAAGAAATGTAATCTACTGATAGGGGATGAAGAGTCCTCACTTATGTTGGAAATTATACACTATAACCCTAAACCCTTTTTTTGAACCTCCTGTAAAAATACATTGTAGACATACACGTCTCTGCCTTTCATACAAGTAGGCTACAGTGTCCGCTGCACATCCCTGTTCCTTTTCGCCAGTCCACCATCCAGGCCGAGTAGCCCACGTCTTCGGAAGTGTCTGGCTGCTTAGCTCTCTGACCTCTCCATTCACTAGGCTATCCAGCTTTTCTGTCTTTATAAAGTAGCCTACAAACTTTGTTTACTTTTCCATTCCAAAAAAGAATCATAGGCATCAAAGCCTGTGTAGGCTTTAATAGCTTCCCGAGGTAGGCTAATAGCACTATCGCTTTACCAAGTCGTACAATATTATCACGATACTTAGGTGTCCCGATATGATATGCATTGCTATTCTATATGTATCACGATTTATCACGATCGATACTTGGAGTCATAGAATCGATATAATATCGTAAAAAATGATATTGTGATACTCTACTGCATCGATTTCCCCCATCCCTACAGGCTAGGTTCAAGAATACATTTTCAATCGGGCGAAAACAAATTAAGCCTCTATTGAACATGCCATACTAATAAAGGCATTTTAATCAATTATATGAAGAGTGCCTTGGTCCTCCTTTCTTTTTGAAGACAAATTAAGCCTATTGGACGGATTAAGGACTAAACTTAATCGGTCGCCCCAGCGTGAGTTTTTTAATGCACGTAATGTCAGAATACACTCACTGTTCCAAAGTGGGATTGTTATGCAAACGGAGAGTTAACCCACGCTGCCTCAAACCAAGGCATGCTGCCTGCTAATTATCTATAGGCTATGTTTCAACTTGTCCATTTCCTAACAACAGTTTGAATTGAGGTGTGTTCTGCCTCCTCATTAATTCACAAAGAAGAATCCCATTTCACTGTTGCGGACAATTTATGTTTGAGGCTTTGCTGAGCCGAACAAACTTCTCTCTTCGAGGAGAGCCTAAGCACTTCCCAAGAGTTTCCGCAGACCAAGTATGCAGACATTTGCGCATCCCCAGTCAGAAAATAACTTTTTGCCACCTGGTACATTTTCCGGCTGGCACCCGCATTGCCTTCAATGTTGTTTTCCTTACTAGTAATAACTTTGGACGTGTGTGTTCCTATCAAATAAGTGCCTTATGATGTTATCATTATAGTTTCTGTATATCGTGTTATCGTTTCTACTGTAGCACACCGTATGTATGTACAGTGCCTTCGGAAAGTATTCAGACCCCTTGACTTTTTCTACATTTTGTTACGTTACGGCCTTATTCTAAAATGTTTTTTTTTTATCCTCATCAATCTACACACAATATCCCAGAATGACAAAGCAAAAAAAGGTTTTTAGTTTTTTTAAACAAATTTATAAAAAATAAAATAACATATTAACATAAGTATTCAGACCCTTTACTTAGTACTTTGTTGAAGCACCTTTGGCAGCGATTACAGTCTCGAGTCTTCTGGGTATGACGCCTAGCTTGGCAGACCTGCATTTGGGGAGTTTCTTCCATTCTTCTCTGCAGATCCTCTCAAGCTCTGTCAGGTGGAGGGGGAGAGTCGCTGCACAGCTATTTTCAGGTCTCTCCAGAGATGTTAGATCGGGTTCAAGTCCGGGCTCTGTCTGAGCCACTCAAGGACATTCAGAGACTTGTCCCAAAGCCACTCCTGTGTTGTCTTGGCTGTGTGCTTAGGGTCGTTGTCCTGTTAGAAGGTGAACCTTTGCCCCAGTCTGAGGTTCTGAGCGCTCTGGAGCAGGTTTTCATCAAAGATCTCTCTCTACTTTTCTCCGTTTATCTTTCCCTCGATCCTGACTAGTCTCCCAGTCCCTGCCGCTGAAAAACATCTTTACAGCATGATGCTGCCACCACCATGCTTCACTGTATGTCACGCCCTGACCTTAGAGACGTTTATTTTCCTCTAGTTTGGTTAGGTCAGAGTGTGATGTGGGGTGGGCAATCTAGTTTTTCTATTTCTTTGTTTTGGCTGAGTGTGGTTTCCAATCAGAGGCAGCTGTCTATTGTTGTCTCTGATTGGGAACCATACTTAGGCAGCCCTTTTTCCCTCCTTGAGTTGTGGGATCTTGTTTTTGTGCAGCTGCCTTTGAGCAGCCCCAGAGCATCACGTTTCTTTCTGTTTTACCTGTTTATTGTTTTGTTCAGTTTTTCTTCAATAAAGTATGTGGAATTACCGGCACGCTGCGCCTTGGCTTATATATGACAGAGAGTTCGAAGATAGCGAACGTGACACTGTAGGGATGGCGTCAGGTTTCCTCCAGAAGTGATGCTTGGCATTCAGGCCAAAGAGTTCAATCTAAGAATCTTGTTTCTCATGGTCTGAGAGTCATTTAGGTGCCTTTTGGCAAACTCCAAGCATGCTGTCATGTGCGTTTTACTGAGGAGTGGCTTCCGTCTGGCCACTCTACCATAAAGGCCTGATTGGTGGAGTGCTGCAGAGATGGTTGTCCTTCTGGAAGGTTCTCCCATCTCCACAGAGGAACACTGGAGCTCTGTCAGAATGACCATCTTGTTCTTGGTCGCCTCCCTGACCAAGGCCCTTCTCACCCGATTGCTCAGTTTGGCTGGGCGGCCAGCTCTAGGAAGAGTCTTGGTGGTTCCAAACTTCTTCCATTTAAGAATGATGGAGGCCACTGTGTTCTTGGGGACCTTCAATGCTACAGGAATGTTTTGCTTCCCTTCCCCAGATCTGTGCCTCGACACAATCCTGTCTCTGAGCTCTACGGACAATTCCTTCGACCTTGGTTTTTGCTCTGACAAGCACTGTCAGCTGTGGGACCTTATATAGACAGGTGTGTGCCTTTCCAAATCATGTCCAATCAATTTACCACAGGTGGACTCCAATCAAGATGTAGAAAACATCTCAAGGATGATCAATGGAAGCAGGATGCACCTGAGCTCAATTCCGAGTCTCATAGCAAAGGGTCTGAATACTTATGTAAATAAGGTATTTCAGATTTTTTTTTATATATATATAATTGCAAAAATGTCTGAACTTGTTTTTCATAGTCATTATGGGATATTGTGTGCAGATTGATGAGGATAAAAAATTATTTAATCTATTTTAGAATAAGGCTGGAATGTAACAAAATGTGGAAAAAGTCACGTGGTCTGAATACTTTCTCTGAATGCACTGTATGGAGCATAATGTATTCACTGTTTTATTCACATGTTTTCAAGTACTGTTGACATAGATTGTAATGATGTGTGTAAAATTGACTGATTATGATGAGCTAATGCTAAGCTAAATGCCAGCTATGTGTGGTGCCATGTTTGTTGACTTCATACAATGCATTCTGGTTGTCACGTAAATGTCTGTCAGACCAAAGATGTTATAACAAAACAAAGTGAAGGGATGATTCAATCGACTGACTTAGATTGTAACTATCGTCACTCAGGGTTGCCAGCTCAGACCCCTTATCAGAGTTTTATTTAGCTTATAAACTTCTGCTGTGTTTGCCCCACATTATAGTAATATTTCCTGCATCATATCCCCCCACGATACCTTCCCCCATTTCTACACCCTATGGACTTGAAATCCCCCACAAATGAAATTACCCCCCCCCCCCCCTTCAAGCCCACCTAAAATAGTTTCCTCCAAATCTGGCAACCCACGGTTAGGCTAGGCAGTAGGCTTGTATTTGGGGTGATGATCTGTGAGGTGATAGCATTTTGTTTGCTTTGTGATTAGTCAAAATCTGTAAATTACTTGTCAAGTTAAGCGATCCGGTTCCTGTATACACTGTAACAAGTACATAGAAGATTTGTAAAATGCTGAAAAGTGGCCAAACTAAGTTCATATTTTTCAGGCAATGGGCACAGCCATCTTCTACTTTGTTTATTTGCTTCTTATAGTGAATGGAATTCTGGGATTAGGGAGTTATCGCTTGTCAAACATGAACAAACATGGCTGCCATCATAAAGAATTTAGCTGCTGTTAGCTTAGCTGACACACATCTCTTTTCTAAACAATAAAAGGTGAAATTGAGAAATAAAGTTGTAAAGACCTTTTATTTCCCGTCAGTACAAAACATTGTTTAGGTGCTTTTCAGATAACAATGCTGTTTAGACGCGTTTGTTACATCAAATGTTCTGTTACTGCTGTCCCAATCACATGGTTGCGATGGTACGCTGCAGGGACCACTCAACAGTGATCACAAATATGTAATCATACACGTTTAAAATGCCCGCCATGTCTCCTGATTCCCCCTGTTTGCGCCTGTGATTCACAGCCATGGCGAGGGGAAATGACCTCACGCACACCAGGTATGCACACACACACACACACACAAACACACGCCATAAACGCCCTCATTGCCCCATACGCACCCTTTCAACTAGGGATGGTGGGAAATCGATACAGTTACAGACAATATTATATTGGTTAGTCAAAAAATGATAATATATTTTTGTACTTTTTGTTGCTAGGTAGCGTTAGCTAGTGCTAGTTGGCTGTACCTGTGTCAAAATGCTGGTATTTGTCATCCTATAGCTCGTTCTTAATCTTCTTTTTAAAGTGGAACTGACAGAGTTTTAACTACTTTGCAGATATGAAAGAAACAGATAATCATAATATCAGTAAAAAATATCAAATTCCCAGTTTATGCGACAAAACCAACTTTATAAGAGGTTTTAAAAAATATATGTTCTATTTGACTCAACATTCCATGGCGTACACAAAGGCATTGTTGCCAGAATAGATGGATGCAGTTCAATGCATGATTAATATAATTCACCACTACATTTCTTGGTAGTCCATAACATATTGTTATCAGGTTGTAAATCACAGCTGATCTGGTACATTGTTTGTTGCCTCCATTCAGGATGCACTGTTTCAGTTTCAATGACTCAATATTCTGGACAAAATGGACAAATATAACTAAGACTGGGAATGTCAATACAAGGGCAAAGATCACAAGTCAGTCATAGCGTAGCTAATAGGCTAGCGCATCTATTTATGTAGCAAGCTAAAAACATGGACCCTAACGTTAGCTAGATAGCTAGCTAGCTGCTAGGAGGATGCCATGTCATTCATGTCATTGGAGTGGGTGAGTGACTGACTTTTTCCCCTAAGATTGCTTTTTGGTGGCTATACTTTACACAGCTAGAGATGCAGGTGTCATTTGGTTAGCTAGCAAGAACCTGAATGACTGTTATCCAGTTAGCATATGGCTAACTCGATAACACAAATTCACTCTCGCTATCTACTCCAATTTCAGAGTACTCTCATCTGAGTGTGCCAGAGCGCAGAATAACTGATGAATTTACTAACGTAACACCCACTGAATATGACTGACCGGTGTCAGTAAACGTAGACAAAAAAGTAATAGTTAGTCACGAACGATCTAGATAACATGTAAACAGCCTAACCAGCTCTGCTAGGGAGAGTAAAATGGTCAGAGTGAGGTGTTCTCTCATTTGTGTCTGGACGTAGCTAGCAAGCTAGCCAATTAGCTTTGGGTGCTTGGTTGGGACAAGCATGCATTGTTGGCAGGCAAGCTGCAGAAGGACTAGGAGGCTACAATTCCCCATCGTTTATCAGTGCAATTTTGACGGCCAACAAATTGAAAAAGCTTGAGAGGGTTTATCTAATGTTCCTTCGTTAGAGTTTAGCGCATCTTTCTCAGGCTAGCATTATATTTTGATATTTTTGTTGTTGATGTGAATAATTGAGGTTGTTAGATCAATAAGACTGTAACATTCCCAAAATTAAGAGGACTTCCAAGTGGTATTGACATATTTGCAGAAATTCATTCAGGTCTATTTTGTGGCTTTTGACGAGTGAGTTCTAATGATCTAAAGTCACGCTGTTGCAACTGCCTGTAAACACACAGTCCAGTTCAAAGTGAATGATGACAGGTCCTACTGTAAACACACAGTCCAGTTCATAGTAAATGATGGTAGGCCCTACTGCCTGTTAACACACAGTCCAGTTCATAGTGAATGATGGCAGGCCCTACTGCCTGTTAACACACAGTCCAGTTCATAGTGAATGATGGCAGGCCCTACTGCCTGTAAACACACAGTCCAGTTCAAAGTGAATGATGGCAGGTCCTACTGCCTGTTAACACACAGTCCAGTTCATAGTAAATGATGGCAGGCCCTACTGCCTGTAAACACACAGTCCAGTTCAAAGTGAATGATGGCAGGTCCTACTGCCTGTAAACACACAGTCCAGTTCTAAGTGAATGATGGCAGGTCCTACTGCCTGTTAACACACAGTCCAGTTCATAGTAAATGATGGCAGGCCCTACTGCCTGTAAACACACAGTCCAGTTCAAAGTAAATGATGACAGGCCCTACTGCCTGTAAACACACAGTCCAGTTCATAGTAAATGATGGCAGGCCCTACTGCCTGTAAACACACAGTCCAGTTCAAAGTGAATGATGACAGGCCCTACTGCCTGTAAACACACAGTCCAGTTCAAAGTGAATGATGACAGGTCCTACTGCCTGTAAACACACAGTCCAGTTCAAAGTGAATGATGGCAGGTCCTACTGCCTGTAAACACACAGTCCAGTTCAAAGTGAATGATGACAGGTCCTACTGCCTGTAAACACACAGTCCAGTTCAAAGTGAATGATGGCAGGTCCTACTGCCTGTTAACACACAGTCCAGTTCAAAGTGCCCAACTTTCAACCCCATCCGCCAATTTCTTTGCCTCAAAAACACTCTCGGGACCCCTTGACACATCATGTGATGGCACATACCAGAGAAGAGCAGAAAGTGGTGTACTCTTTGCCCCTGAGTGCAGACAAGTCAATTGTGTGTGTGTGTGTGTGTGTGTGTGTGTGTCTGGCTATTTTGAAGATAAAGATAAAGTAAATCAGATTTAGCATGTGACAAAGAATAGCCTCTCTCTGTCTCACTCTCACACGCACACACACACACGCACACACACACACACCGTTCCTGTACCATACCGGTGTATACGGTGTTACCGTCAGTGCACACAAAGGGCGCTATTTCTTTACAAATGTAAAAAATAAATCAAATAAAAAAACTCAATCTTGATCCAGGAGGGGATTGATTGTCTCTGCTGTAAGCAAGAAGCTAGCCGCATGCAAATGAGATGCGTAACTAGAGCCCTCTGCTGGAGATAAATGATATACCGCCCAAGCCTAACGCATATACACAAACACACACTCTTAAGCACACCGTCAATGGAGAAGGTCTAAGATCCATGTGTGGGAGAAGCATGTGTGCAATGGGAGAGTGGGGCTCGCACAGGCACGCCTGTTGACATCACAGTGGACTCGTTCTGCAGGGGCCAGTCCAGTCATGTCAGTTATTGTTTCACCAAACTAACCTGTTTCCCCTCTCTCCACGGACAGCCCAAAATGAGCTGACTGTAATGTTACTTATGTAGCCCACCTATCCTCACGTCCTCCACAGAGGACCTCCCAGAGAAACTCTGTTGACCATATGTCCACACTAACCCGTACCTAGAACTGGGCGAAATGGACAAAAATCCATATCGCGATAAATTCCCCGAATTGATACGATAGCAATAAATAGAAGGAGATGTTTATAAGGTTAATGAGCACCACAGTTTAAAAAGTATCCTTTAAACTACTACCACTAGTGTGATGGTTATAGCAATCAATTGTCCCGTTAACAATCACCCATATTAACACACTGATTTCAAACTTCACATTTCTCTAGTATAGGCTACTTATCGTAATGCCTGTGATAAGTGATCGGTATGGTAAGTGTTGATAATTTGGGGTTTATCGTCCCAGCTCTACCCGTACCCGCTCTCTCCACAGACACGTCCCCAGATGACAGTTATCATATCCCCAAACTAATTCGGCCCCCTCTTTCAGAGAAACTATGTTCATCCTATCACCACACTAACCCCTCTTCTCTCCCTTCACAGATGCGGTCCCGGAGGAGCTGGCGGACCCCTTCTACAGGGACCAGTACAGCCAGGAGCACCTGAAGCCCCCTGTGGCATGCCTGCTGCTGTCTGCAGAGCTCTACTGCCGGGCGGGGAGCCTCATCCTCCGCAGCGATGCCGTCAAACCTCTGCTGGGACACAATGCCATCATCCAGGCCCTGGCACAGAAGGGACTGTACGTCACTGACCAGGACCGACTGGTCACAGAGAGGGACCTGACCGGCACACCCATACACATGGTGAGGATGAAGAGCTGCCTGGACACACACACACACACACTCACTCACTCACTCACTCACTCACTCACTCACTCACTCATCCTCTGTCTCTTTGTGTGTGCTCTAGGGTAGGGCTCTGTGAGTACGGTATTCTCAGCGGTGTCTCTTGGAAAGGACAAAAACGAGCCTAATGACAGGTTTCCAAGATAAACCACTTACAGACAGACAGACAGACAGACAGACAGACAGACAGACAGACAGACAGACAGACAGACAGACGGTAAAAATGCCTTTCTTCTGAAAAAGGTGTTTTGATGTGCAAAGGAAAGGCTTAAAAGTCAGCCCTTTTAAATCTACAGTCTTTTTCAATCAAGTTTTTTTTTCCCAAGATGGCGTAGCAGTCAGACGTCCTTTGTCCTCGTCTTGTCCCGTGTATATATGTATTTACTTATTTTCTTCGCATATCTTTTTATATATTGTTTTCTAAAAACTCAACTTCAAAACACTCTCCTGCAACCCGCCTCACCAATTTTTTCCCCTTTTTTTAAAGAGTATTATTCACCTCAAATCCACAACAGAAGCTAGCCAGAAGTTAGCCAGTTCAATATCAGGGCGGCAAATTCAAAACAACAAAATGTCATAATTCAACTTTCTTAAACATACAACTATTTTACACCATTTTAAAGATACACTTCTCCTTGATGTAACCACTGTCCGATTTCAAAAAGGCTTTACAGCGAAAGCAAAACATTAGATTATGTTAGGAGAGTACATAGACAAAAATAATCACACAGCCATTTTCCAAGCAAGGACATGTGTCAATAAAACCCAAAACACAGCTAAATGAAGCACTAACCTTTGACGATCTTCATCAGATGACACTCCTAGGACATTATGTTACACAATACATGTATGTTTTGTTCGATAAAGTTCATATTTATATCCAAAAACAGAATTATACATTGGCGAGTGATGTTCAGAAAATGTATTCCCACCAAAACTTCCGGTGAATGTGCACATCAATTTACAAAAATACTCATCATAAACGTTGACAAAATATATAACAATTATTTAAAGAATTATAGATAGACTACTCCTGGATGCAACCACTGTGTCAGATTTTAAAATAGCTTTATGGAGAAAGCACATTTTTCTAAATTCTGAGTACATAGCTCAGCCATCACAGCAAGCTATACAGACACCTGCCAAGTTCGGGGTTACCTAAACTCAGAATTAGTATTATAAATATTCTCTTACCTTTGCTGATCTTCGTCAGAATGCACTCCCAGGACTGCTACTTCCACAAGAAATGTTGTTTTTGTTCGAAATAATCCACATTTATGTCCAAATACCTTTGTTCGTGCGTACAGAGCACTATCCAAAGGCATAACGCGCGAGCGCGGTACCAGAGACGAAAAGTCAAAATGTTCCATTACCGTACTTAGAAGCATGTCAAACGCTGTTTAAAATCAATCTTTATGGTATTTTTAACGTAAAATTGCGATAATATTCCAACTGGACAATAGCATATTCATTCAAGAAGAAAA
This sequence comes from Salmo trutta, assembly GCF_901001165.1. Taxonomy (NCBI): domain Eukaryota; kingdom Metazoa; phylum Chordata; class Actinopteri; order Salmoniformes; family Salmonidae; genus Salmo; species Salmo trutta. Next base: position 3,527,252 of record NC_042987.1, read on the forward strand.
AGAAGGAACGGCATATCCAATCCCTTTGTCCACAGGCAGTCCACTGATTGACTGAGCTCCTATTCTCTGCCCAGTGACAGGAGAATGCTGAAAGAACTTTCTGAAGGCTGTTGACAGCCAATGGAAGCCTTAGGAAGTGCAACATGACCCAACAGAAACTGTAGTTTCGATAGAGAATCAAAAGATGAACTACAATTCTCAGACTTTCCACTTCCTGGTTGGATTTTTCTCAGGTTTTTGCCTGCCATATGAGTTCTGTTATACTCACAGTTTTAGAAACTTCAGAGTGTTTTCTATCCAAATCTACTAATAATATGCATATTCTAGTTTCTGGGCCAGAGTAGTAACCAGTTTAATTTGGCCGTGAAAATACTGCCCCCTACACCTCAACAGGTTAATATTAGAAGCCTCCTCCCTAAGTTTGTTTTATTCACTGCTTTAGCACACTCCGCCAACCCGGGTGTCCTAGCCGTGTCTGAATCCTGGCTTACGAAGACCACCAAAAACTCTGAAATCTCCATCCCTAACTACAACATTTTCAGACAAGATAGAACGGCCAAAGGGGGCGGTCTACTGCAGAGATAGCCTGCAGAGTTCTGTCCTACTATCCAGGTCTGTACCCAAACAATTTGAACTTCTACGTTGCCGCTTGCTATAGACCACCCTCTGCCCCAGCTGTGCTTTGGACACCATATGTGAAATGATTGCCCCCCATCTATCTTCAGAGCTCGTGCTGCTAGGTGACCTAAACTGGGACATGCTTAACACCTCAGCCATCCTACAATCTAAGCTTGATGCCCTCAATCTCACATAAATTATCAATGAACCTACCAGGTACCACCCCAAAGCCGTAAACACGGGCACGCTCATAGATATCATCCTAACCAACTTGCCCTCTAAATACACCTCTGCTGTTTTCAACCAAGATCTCAGCGATCACTGCCTCATTGCCTGCATCCGTAATGGGTCAGCGGTCAAACAACCTGCACTCATCACTGTCAAACGCTCCCTGAAACACTTCTGCGAGCAGGCCTTTCTAATCGACCTGGCCCGGGTATCCTAGAATGATATTGACCTCATCCCGTCAGTAGAGGATGCCTGGTTATTTTTTTGAAATGCCTTCCTCACCATCTTAAATAAGCATGCCCCATGTTCAAGAAATTTAGAACCAGGAACAGATATAACCCTTGGTTCTCTCCAGACCTGACTGCCCATAACCAACACAAAAACATCCTGTGGCGTTCTGTGTTAGCATCGAACAGCCCCCGTGATATGCAACCTTTCAGGGAAGTTAGAAACCAATATACACAGGCAGTTAGAAAAGCCAAGGCTATCTTTTTCAAGCAGAAATTTGCTTCCTGCAACACAAACTCAAAAAAGTTCTGGGACACTGTAAAGTTCATGGAGAAAAAGAGCACCTCCTCCCAACTGCCCACTGCACTGAGGATAGGAAACTGTCCCCACTGATAAATCCACTATAATTGAGAATTTCAATAAGCATTTTTCTACGGCTGGTCATGCTTTCCACCTGGCTACCCCTACCCCGGTCAACAGCACTACACCCCCTACAGCAACTCGCCCAAGCCTTCCCCATTTCTCCTTCTCCCAAATCCAGTCAGCTGATGTTCTGAAAGAGCTGCAAAATCTGTACCCCTACAAATCAGCCGGGCTAGACAATCTGGACCCTTTCTTTCTTAAATGATCTGCCGAAAATGTTGCAACCCCTATTACTAGCCTGTTCAACCTCTCTTTCGTGTCGTCTGAGATTCCCAAAGATTGGACAGCAGCTGCGGTCATCCCCCTCTTTAAAGGGGGGACACTCTTGACCCAAACTGCTACAGACCGATATCTATCCTACCCTGCCTTTCTAAGGTCTTTGAAAGCCAAGTTAACAAACAGATTACCGACCATTTCAAATCCCACCGTACCTTCTCCGCTATGGAATCTGATTTCAGAGCTGGTCATGGGTGCACCTCAGCCACGCTCAAGGTCCTAAACGATATCTTAACCGCCATCGATAAGAAACAATACTGTGCAGCCGTATTCATCGACCTGGCCAAGGCTTTCGACTCTGTCAATCACCACGTCCTCATCGGCAGACTCAACAGCCTTGGTTTCCCAAATGATTGCCTCGCCTGGTTCACCAACTACTTCTCTGATAGAGTTCAGTGTGTCAAATTGGAGGGCCTGTTGTCCGGGCCTCTGGCAGTCTCTTGGGCCGACTCTCTTCTCTGTATACATCAATGATGTCGCTCTTGCTGCTGGTGATTCTCTGATCCACCTCTACGCAGACGACACCATTCTGTATACTTCTGGCCCTTCTTTGCACACTGTGTTAACAACCCTCCAGACGAGTTTCAATGCCATACAACTCTCCTTCCATGGCCTCCAACTGCTCTTAAATACAAGTAAAACTAAATGCATGCTCTTCAACCGATCGCTGCCCGCACCTGCCCCCCCATCCAGTATCACTACTCTGGACGATTCTGACTTAGAATATGTGGACAACTACAAATACCTAGGTGTCTGGCTAGACTGTAAACTCTCCTTCCAGACTCACATCAAACATCTCCAATCCAAAGTTAAATCTAGAATGGGCTTCCTATTTCGCAACAAAGCATCCTTCACTCATGCTGCCAAACATACCCTCGTAAAACTGGCCATCCTGCCGATCCTCGACTTTTTCGATGTCATTTACAAAATAGCCTCCAATACCCTACTCAATAAATTGGATGCAGTCTATCATAGTGCCATCCGTTTTGTCACCAAAGCCCCATATACTACCCACCACTGCGACCTGTACGCTCTCGTTGGTAGGCCCTCGCTTCATACTCGTCGCCAAACCCACCGGCTCCAGGTCATCTACAAGACCCTGCTAGGTAAAGTCCCCCCTTATCTCAGCTCGCTGGTCACCATAACAGCACCCACCCATATCACGCGCTCCAGCACGTATATCTCACTGGTCACCCCCAAAGCCAATTCCTCCTTTGGCCGCCTCTCCTTCCAGTTCTCTGCTGCCAATGACTGGAACGAACTACAAAAATCTCTGAAACTGGAAACACTTATCTCCCTCTCTAGCTTTAACCACCATCTGTCAGAGCAGCTCACAGATTACTGCACCTGTACATAGCCCATCTATAACTAGCCCAAACAACTACCTCTTCCCCCACTGTATTTATTTATTTTGCTCCGGTATTTCTACTTTGCACATTCATCCACTGCAAATCTACCATTCCAGTGTTATACTTGCTATATTGTATTTACTTCGCCACCATGGACGTTTTTGCCTTTACCTCCCTTATCTCACCTCATTTGCTCACATTGTATATAGACTTATTTTTCTACTGTATTATTGACTTTGATTGTTTTACTCCATGTGTAATAACTCCGTTGTTGTATGTGTCAAACTGCTTTGCTTTATCTTGGCCAGGTCGCAGTTGTAAATGAGAACTTGTTCTCAACTTGCCTACCTGGTTAAATAAAGGTGAAATAAAATAAAAAATAAATAAATTGATCATCCGTTGAAGAATGTATTATAGCTAGATATGAGGGGAACGCCGTGAGCTTCCCGGGAGGGAATGTGTCAACAGTTACGAAATAGTTATTCTCATCTGTACTGTGTGGCTGAGGATCATGAGTTCAGAGACTGAGCATAGCTGCTGACGAAATGGGAACCTGCGTTGCAGTTCTCTCTCTCTCTGTCTCTGTCGCTCTCTTTCTGGGAGAATTGCAATTGCACTATCTGCTGTGGCACACAGACTCGTTCCTTCCCTGATCTCGCTCTCCTTCCCTCTATATCTCATCATCAGTTATTTCTGTCTTTCTCAATCTCTCTTCTTTTCTTTCTATCTCTTCAACAGCACTTTCTCGCTCCCTCCCTTGGTCTTTCATTCTTTCTCTCTCTTTTCCTCGGTCTCTCTCTCCCCCTGTCCCCCTCTCTATGTCTCTTTCTCTCTGGCCGTGTTTAGACTTGACAGTTAATGCAGTTTTTGTATTATGATCATGAAGTTCTGATCATGGAATTTCGAATACATCATGTGTCTACACCCATTTTTTGTGACCACCCAAAATGACACAAATTTTAATTAAAAAAATGACATCAACAAATAACCTTAAATTAATTTAATTTTCATCTCTTATCGAAATGAAAATAAACCAATAAATACATTTACTCAATCAAATACTTTTTTTCAAGTTATCTTTCTCCAAACGTTTGTATATTGATCCCATACAATAATCGGTACTCTTTTTAAGATTATGAATAGTTTAACAACTTGATGACAGTAGCTAACTACTGTAGCTAACTAGGGTTGGGCGATGTCAACCTTTGTCCTATTTGACAAGACATTTTGCGCTGCTTTGGTGAAAATCTTAGCTCTGTCTACATTGTTCTCTTGCATTCTGTACGTTGTTTATAACCAGTCGCGACCAGTCATTCAGAGCATGTTTTGAGCCCCACCTTTCTAGCAACAAATAAAAAAATATTTTTGCGGGGATGCCTGTTTTGCATGTTATTTTGTCATTAATACGTGTCAAATATCAGTTTTAATACAGTCACATATCAGTTTTAATACAACATTTGAGTTAATTAAGTCGCATACAAACTTGGTCTCGTTTTTGCTTTCTTCAGTAAGGCAGCTCCAAAATGCAGGTGTTTCAGCCTAGCTCAGTCCTTTCTGTGGTGGAGGGGCGGCCAGCGGAAAATACGGAGCGTAGGGGTTGGTAATGTTCTCTAGTTGCTCCGTGATTGGCTCAGTATTCTGTCACTCATGGGGACACTACGTCACCTCCAAATCTAAGGGTAGAGCAAAAAAATTCAAGCCCCTTGGGTGCTGCCATAGAGTTACATTAGAAGTGCCTATCCAAGATGGCTCAAGGTCATTGGCCACAGATAAAATTACATTAAATCACATTATATCTACAGCAGCTTTGATTGAACTGATCATGTCATACTTTCAAAATCTTAGCTAACATGCTAGCAGTCATCATCCTGAATCAAGTCGACAATCTACTGGCAAATCCTTTTTAATCCTTGTCATATGAAGAGAAGTAATAAAGAGAAAATATAGATAAAACGTATCGGTGCTCATCGGCCATTGGACATAAACATTACACAAAACGTTGGAAATCGCAAATTCAACAATGAGTGGTTTTGAAGGAATCAGTGGCTAACTGCAAGCATTGCAAAGCAATCACTAGATTGCTATTCATTGGAGTGGGTGTGTGGTCCCAATTCTGGGTTAAAGCGTCTCTTTTCCAAGCTTAAAAGATTCAAGTTTCAAGTTTTCATAACAATCGGTAATCGGCATTTTGGACACCAATCATGGCCGATTACATTGCGCTCCACGAGGAGACTGCGTGGCATGCTGACTACCTGTTATGCGAGTGCAGCAAGGAGCCAAGGTAATGTGCTAGCTAGCATTTAACGTATCTTATAAAAAACAATCAATCTTAACATAATCACTAGTTAAGTACACATGGTTGATGATATTACTAGGTTTATCTAGCTTGTCCTGCGTTGTATATAATCGATGCGGTGCCTGTTAATTTATCATTGAATCATAGCCTACTTCGCCAAACGGTTATTTAACAAGCGCATTCGCGAATAAAGCACTGTCGTTGCACCAATGTGTACCTAACCATAAACATCATCGCCTTTCTTAAAATCAATACACAAGTATATATTTTTAAACCTGCTAATTTAGTTAATATTGCCTGCTAACATCAATTTCTTTTAACTAGGGAAATTGTGTCACTTCTCTTGCGTTCTGTGCAACAGAGTCAGGCTATATGCAGCAGTCTGGGCCGCCTCGCTCGTTGCGAACTGTGTGAAGACCAACTTCGCCAAACGGGGGATGACTTAACAAAAGCGCATTTGCGAAAAAAAGCACAGTCGTTGCACTAATGTACCTAACCATAAACATCAATGCCTTTCTTAAAATCAATACACAGAAGTATATTTTTTGAAACCTACATATTTAGTTAAAAGAAATCCAGGTTAGCAGGCAATATTAAACTAGGGAAATTGTGTCACTTCTCTTGCGTTCATTGCACGCAGAGTCAGGGTATATGCAACAGTTTGGGCCGCCTGGCTCGTTGCAAACTAATTTGCCAGAATTTTACGTAATTATGACATAACATTGAAGGTTGTGCAATGTAACAGGAATATCTAGACTTAGGGATGCCACCCGTTAGATGAAATACGGAACGGTTCCGTATTTCACTGAAAGAATAAACGTTTTGTTTTCGAATTGATAGTTTCCGGATTTGACCATATTAATGACCTAAGGCTCGTATTTCTGTGTGTTTTTATGTTATAATTAAGTCTATGATTTGATATTTGATAGAGCAGTCTGACTGAGTGGTGGTAAGCAGCAGCAGGCTCCTAAGCATTCATTCAAACAGCACTTTAGTGCGTTTGCCAGCAGCTCTTCGCTGTGCTTCAAGCATTGAGCTGTTTATGACTTCAAGCCTATCAACTCCCGAGATTAGGCTGGTGTAACTGATGTGAAATGGCTAGCTAGTTAGTGGGGTGCGCGCCAGTAGCGTTTCAATCGGTGACGTCACTCGCTCTGAGACCTTGAAATAGTTGTTCCCCTTGCTCTGCAAGGGCCACAGCTTTTGTGGAGCGATGGGTAACAATGCTTCGAGGGTGGCTGTTGTCAATGTGTTCCTGGTTCGAGCCCAGGTAGAGGCGAGGAGAGGGATGGAAGCTATACTGTTACACTGGCAATACTAATGTGCCTATAAGAACATCCAATAGTCAAAGGTATATGAAATACAAATGGTATAGAGAGAAATAGTCCTATAATTCCTATAATAACTACAACCTAAAACTTCTTACCTGGGAATATTGAAGACTCATGTTAAAAGGAACCACCAGCTTTCATATGTTCTCGTGTTTGAGCAAGGAACTTAAACGTTAGCTTTTTTACATGGCACATATTGCACTTTTACTTTCTTCTCCAACACTTTGTTTTTGCATTATTTAAACCAAATTGAACATGTTTCATTATTTATTTGAGGCTAAATTGATTTTATTGATGTATTATATTAAGTTGAAATAAAAGTGTTCATTCAGTATTGTTGTAATTGTCATTATTACAAATTAATTAATTAATGTAAAAAAATCGGCCAATTAATCGGTATCGGCGTTTTCTGGTCCTCCAATAATCAGTATCGGTATCGGCGTTAAAAAATCATAATCGGTCGACCTCTTATCAAGACTGAGGAGAAATCCGCACACAATGCATACCTGACCACCTTCTGTGGTGGTCAGCCGGATGTGAACACAACCAGACCACAAAGCATCTTTTGTGCGTCTAGACCCGTCTTTTCAACGCGATCTTCATATTCTGATAGCAGAAGTCACATGTAAGTGTCAAGTGTAGACACGGCCTCATCTGTGCGCATCTTCTTTTATTAACTTATAAAGTGAACACTTAAACAAAAATAACAAAACAACAATCGACAGTTCCGTAAGGTACATGGACTATACGAAAAACAACCACCCACAAACCCAAAGGAAAAAACAGGCTGCCTAAGTATGGCTTCCAATCAGAGACAACGAAAGACACCTGCCTCTGATTGGAAATCATACTCGGCCACACATAGAAAATGAACATAGAAAATGAAAACTAGAACAAATCCCCATGAAACAAACCAACCCCAAAACACACAAAAACAACACCCCCTGCCACGGCCTGACCATTCTACAATGACATATGACCCCTTTATTGGTCAGGACGTGACTGTGTGTGTGTGTGTGTGTGTGTGTGTGTGTGTGTGTGTGTGTGTGTGTGTGTGTGTGTGTGTGTGTGTGTGCTTGCATGTGTGTATAGGTGGTGATCTGATTAAGCAGGCAGCTTTAGTCGATATGTTTAAGCAGACAAATGGAGCCTATACTGTGTGTGAAAGAGGGTGTAAACAGGAAATGACCTTCATCGTCAACAAAGCCCAGAGCCAGTTAATTTACTAGCCTGTAGATCCTTCCTGACACATGCATGGACTGACACACACACACACACACACACACACACAGATACAGTATACCGTATACACCACCACACCCCCATTGTCCGTTACAAAATGCACAACCTCTTCAGTATAGGTGGGATCCCCATAGGAGTTGAGAGTGTGTATATGTAGACTCAGCAGTCTGTGAAGTTTAGTGCAGATGCATTCGCCCAGAGAATTGCTTTATTGGGTTTATGGCGCATTTGAGGAGAAATGATGACCTCGCCGTTTTTTTCACGCACCGCTACTTGGCACAGGTCCATGTCGGAAGGCAGGATGACAGTATGTCAAAGAGGAGGACAGCAGGAGGAGGAGTGGAGAGGGGGAGCGTGGCAGACTGTCAGGGGATGAATAGAGAGGGGGAGTGAAGGAATGGAGGGGTAGAGGGGCTGCCTCTTGGCTGGGGTTCTGGGAGGAAGGAGGGAAGGACTGTGCTTGAAGAGAGAGGGCGAGGAAGGGGGATTGTGGAGGTCTGTCAGATGAAAGGAAAAGAGGAGTGGTTTGAGGAGTAAGGGCTACTACTTGGTTAGGCTCCAGGTAGAGGAGGGAGGGAGGGAGGGAGGGAGGGTGGGAGGGAGGGAGGGAGGGAGGGAGGGAGGGTGAGTCGAGAGGAGAGGGAATATAATGGCATCAGAGGATATAATATATCTGTGTATGGGGGATGAGAGGACAGGTTGAGTATGACAGTGCGTAGGAAGTAGATCGGAGAGGGGATTACATCTGTGCTCCAGAGAAGGAGAGGAAATGGGGAATGGGTATGTGACCATCTGTGATGGGAGGAGGGGAGAATAGGGGGTTGTAAAGTAGAAGAGAGGATAAAGGGGGATGGAAGCGTGGAGAAGGGGAATACGTGCTGGTGCTACACTGCAGTACGATAGAGGGTGGGGTCTCAGACCAAGTCTAGGCACGTATATGGCAGCCTTTATACACAAACACATGCACACACACACCACTGCCTCACTCTCTCTCTCTCTCTCTCTCTCTCTCTCGTTCTGTGCTTTACCTCTTTCTGCCCGTCTGCCTCTCTTCCCCATGTATTTCTCTATCTCTCCCCTTCCTCCTCTCCTTCCTCTCTCTCTCTCTCTCTCTCTCGCCCTCTGTCTGAGACACAGGGTGTTTCTCAATATGCATACTACCGTACTCCACACTGTCATGCTCCGAGAGCATTTTCCAAGGATGTTCTCTTGAGTCTGTTCTTGTGAGGATGAGAGTGTGGAGAATACATAAAACCTTACATTTGAGAAGCACTCACACTCCCCCTACTGTATTACCTCACGCTTCATCTCCCCCTACTGTATTACCTCACGCTGCATCTCCTCCTACTGTATTACCACACGCTGCATCTCCCCCTACTGTATTACCTCACGCTGCATCTCCCCCTACTGTATTACCTCACGCTGCATCTCCTCCTACTGTATTACCTCACGCTGCTCCTCCCCCTACTGTATTACCTCACGCTGCATCTCCCCCTACTGTATTACCTCACGCTGCATCTCCCCCTACTGTATTACCTCACGCTGCATCTCCCCCTACTGTATTACCTCACGCTGCATCTCCTCCTACTGTATTACCTCACGCTGCTCCTCCCCCTACTGTATTACCTCACGCTGCATCTCCCCCTACTGTATTACCTCACGCTGCATCTCCCCCTACTGTATTACCTCACGCTGCATCTCCCCCTACTGTATTACCTCACGCTGCATCTCCTCCTACTGTATTACCTCACGCTGCTCCTCCCCCTACTGTATTACCTCACGCTGCATCTCCCCCTACTGTATTACCTCACGCTGCATCTCCCCCTACTGTATTACCTCACACTGCATCTCTCCCTACTGTATTACCTCACGCTGCATCTCCCCCTACTGTATTCCCACACGCTGCATCTCCCCCTACTGTATTACCTCACGCTGCATCTCTCCCTACTGTATTACCTCACGCTGCATCTCCCCCTACTGTATTACCTCACGCTGCATCTCCCCCTACTGTATTACCTCACGCTGCTCCTCCCCCTACTGTATTACCTCACGCTGCATCTCCTCCTACTGTATTACCTCACGCTGCATCTCCCCCTACTGTATTACCTCACGCTGCATCTCCCTCTACTGTATTACCTCACGCTGCATCTCCCCCTACTGTATTACCTCACGCTGCATCTCCCCCTACTGTATTACCTCACGCTGCTCCTCCCCCTACTGTATTACCTCACGCTGCATCTCCCCCTACTGTATTACCTCACGCTGCATCTCCCCCTACTGTATTACCTCACGCTGCATCTCCCCCTACTGTATTACCTCACGCTGCATCTCTCCCTACTGTATTACCTCACGCTGCATCTCCCCCTACTGTATTCCCACACGCTGCATCTCCCCCTACTGTATTACCTCACGCTGCATCTCCCCCTACTGTATTACCTCACGCTGCATCTCCCCCTACTGTATTACCTCACGCTGCATCTCCCCCTACTGTATTCCCACACGCTGCATCTCCCCCTACTGTATTACCTCACACTGCATCTCTCCCTACTGTATTACCTCACGCTGCATCTCCCCCTATTGTATTACCTCACGCTGCATCTCCCCCTACTGTATTACCTCACGCTGCATCTCCCCCTACTGTATTACCTCACGCTGCATCTCTCCCTACTGTATTACCTCACGCTGCATCTCCCCTTACTGTATTACCTCACGCTGCATCTCCTCCTACTGTATTACCTCACGCTGCATCTCCCCCTACTGTATTACCTCACGCTGCATCTCCCCTTACTGTATTACCTCACGCTGCATCTCCTCCTACTGTATTACCTCACACTGCATCTCCCCCTACTGTATTACCTCACGCTGCATCTCCCCCTACTGTATTACCTCACGCTGCATCTCCCCCTACTGTATTACCTCACGCTGCTCCTCCCCCTACTGTATTACCTCACACTGCATCTCCCCCTACTGTATTACCTCACACTGCATCTCCCCCTACTGTATTACCTCACGCTGCATCTCCCCCTACTGTATTACCTCACGCTGCATCTCCCCCTACTGCATTACCTCACGCTGCTCCTCCCCCTACTGTATTACCTCACACTGCATCTCCCCCTACTGTATTACCTCACACTGCATCTCCCCCTACTGTATTACCTCACACTGCATCTCCCCCTACTGTATTACCTCACACTGCATCTCCCCCTACTGTATTACCTCACGCTGCATCTCCCCCTACTGTATTACCTCACGCTGCATCTCCCCCTACTGTATTACCTCACGCTGCATCTCCCCCTACTGTATTACCTCACGCTGCATCTCCCCCTACTGTATTACCTCACGCTGCATCTCCCCCTACTGTATTACCTCACGCTGCATCTCCTCCTACTGTATTACCTCACGCTGCATCTCCCCCTACTGTATTACCTCACGCTGCATCTCCTCCTACTGTATTACCTCACGCTGCATCTCCCCCTACTGTATTACCTCACGCTGCATCTCCCCCTACTGTATTACCTCACGCTGCTCCTCCCCCTACTGTATTACCTCACACTGCATCTCCCCCTACTGTATTACCTCACGCTGCATCTCCCCCTACTGTATTACCTCACGCACGCTGCACTTCCCCACTCACTGAACCTTCTTCCAGCCAGGACAATGGCAATAGAGACGAAACAAGATACAATACACACAAAGCAAATGTTTTACTTAATAATTATCAGCTAGCTATATGTGAATCGTAATAATCTAGCTAGTCAGCTAGTTAAGCAGAACTTTGTTATCCAATTCTTTGTGGCTAGCTAGCTAGCTAACAGTAGTAGCTAGCCAGTTCGCCCTATTGACTTGCTATGGGCTTGCAATCTACGCACACTACAGTGGGTATTGTAAGCAGGTAAACATACCTAAATTAACACTGAATGTATTTATTAATGTTTTCAAGATAAAATGTTGTAGTCAGGAAACATACTGTATGAGATGTGAATGGGCAACATTTAATTCCGAAGTCTGAGTTTTTCTCTCGCTTCAGCTCAAATAATTGGTTGATTTCAAGAAATTGGTTGGCTCATATTTCTACTCCATACTTTTCGTTCAAGCTTGTGTCGATGCATGCTTCTAAATGTGTACGAGCGGAGTACGCATCCTAGAAGTCCCCTCCGTGCTCCGTTTCGCATACTTTGATTTGGACACATGCTCCGACCCTCCCGTGCTACAGTTTGCGTGCTCGGAGCACGGCAGTATGCATATTGAGAAACACCGACTGTGTTCCATCCACAACCCTATGTATGTGCTGAAAGACGTCTAGGAGACCAGGGAGCAGGACTGCATAGGGAGGAAAGGAGATGCAATTGAATTTGTCTGCCGAGGCAGCGTTTTCAGTATGTGTGTGAAAAGCCATCTGTGGAATGACATTAGCATAGGAGGCATGCATAAGTGACAGTCCCACTACTTAAGAGCAGAGCAATAGAATGTAAAAACTGTAGGCTAAGGAACAAAGGGCATCCATCTCTCTGACCTTCATCCATCTCTGCCCTTGTGAAGTACAGGGGCACATCTCAATAGTCTAAAGGACCCTCCTCTATTTGTCTCTTTTCCTTCACCTGCGCTGATCTGAAAACCAGCAATAGGTGAAGTCATTATGGTGAATGAATGTCTACTTTTGAATAAGCTTTCACCGTTCCAGTAGTGGAAACAGAGACAAAGAGGGTACACCTTTTCAGACTTTTGAGCTGCAGCCCCCCTGTGTGTCTTAAAGCTCAGAGTGAGAGCTATAACCAGGAGAACAGATATGGCTGTAGTCATAGATGCAATACAGTGCATCATATGTCACCCTGACCTCTGTGGATGTCCGCAGTTGTGGCTGTTTTTATTGTCGGTATATATCTTTGTCTCTGACGGTGTATCTTTGTCTCTGACGGTGTATCTTTGTATCTGACGGTGTATCTTTGTCTCTGACGGTGTATCTTTGTCTCTGACGGTGTATCTTTGTCTCTGACGGTGTATCTTTGTCTCTGACGGTGTATCTTTGTATCTGACGGTGTATCTTTGTATCTGACGGTGTATCTTTGCTGAGCAGACACTGGTGACTCAGGGAGTGGTAGGTGTCTGTCTGTCACTACTGGTATTATCTGTATGTTCAGCTGAAGTGGCCTTTCCTCTAAGTGTCTTTGATCAAGGGCACATTCACACGCAGACACACGCACAACATTAGTAGCTGAATAACAGGAAATAACAGCCGAATTTTTGCTTTACACCACGTTAATAACAGTTTACTTTCGTGTTGATAACCTAATGAGAGCGAATGGGGATGTCAATTTTCTCAATGTAAATATGTGTTCCACTCATGCAATGACAATGTTTTAGCTGTGAGATGAGATGAGAGTACAGCTCTCACTATGGCCAGTAATATCTGTTTCTGGTAAAATCAAAGCCTTTTTAGGTGCTACTGTCACCAGTCAATGGTTTAGTGGCATTAGAGCTGACACACACACACACACACACACACACACACACACACACACACACACACACACACACACACACACACACACACACACACACACACGCACACGCACACGCACGCACACGGCAGATGTCTTTATGAGGGGGATCTAAGACAGTCAGAGCATGGCTTTTAAATCCATGCTTTACTATCAACACCAGCACTGTTTTTATTCCAGAGGAGATCCCAGCTACTGTAAGCAGCCTAATACCCACAGTTTAAAACTCATCCCACCTGAGTGATCTAGCATGACAGTATCATTCCTCAGCAACACTGTAAAACCTTGAAAACAACGCTGTTATTCAATAGTACAGAAAAGGTCAAATATTATAAAAGCTTTAACTGTAATATTATCATCTTTTTCCCACATATTATAGCAAACAACTTTTTTCAACGAGGAATCACGGTCCGGAATGGCTGTCCCTACTATTTTCATAAGTATGTGGTGAATGAAAAGAAACTCTTAGTACAACACTCCAAACGGGTAAACACTGTTTAAACCATTCATTTTGTTTGTAGACATCTTTCACCACACAACCACTGATCCAAAATACAAGTTTACAGTGAAATATAATGAGTACATTCATTTTAACACCAAAATACAAAATAATGACATATTCTCAATGTAGTTAATTTAACAATCAGTTAATCCAAGAGCAAAAAAAGTAAGGGAGACAAAGTATTCACACCCCTTGACTTATTCCACATTTTGTTGTGTTACAGATGGAATTTCAGATGAATTAAATCAAATAAAATAAAATGTTATTGGTCACATACACGTGATTAGCAGATGTTATTACATGTGCAGCAAAATGCTTGTGCTTCTAGCTCTGACAGTGCAGTAATATCTAACAAGTAATATCTAACAAATTACACAACATAAACCCAATACACACAAATCTAAGTAGGGATGAATTAAGACTATACATATGGACGAGTGATGTCAGAGCGGAACGGACTAAGATACAGTAGAATAGTATAGAACACAGTATATACACATACAGTTGAAGTCGGAAGTTTACATACACCTTAGCCAAATACATTTAAACTGAGTTTTAAAAAATTTCTGACATTTAGTCGTAGTAAAGATTCCCTGTCTTAGGTCAGTTAGGATCACCACTTTATTTTAAGAATGTGAAATGTCAGAATAATAAAAGAGAGAATTATTTATTTCAGCTTTTATTTCTTTCATCACATTCCCAGTGGGTCAGAAGTTTACATACACTCAATTAGTATTTGGTAGCATTCCCTTTAAATTGTCAAACGTTTTGGGTAGCCTTCCACAAGCTTCCCACAATAAGTTGGGTGAATTTTGGCCCATTCCTCCTGACAGAGCCGGTGTATCTGAGTCAGGTTTGTAGGCCTCCTTGCTCGCACACGCTTTTTCAGTTCTGCCCAAAAAATTTCTATAGGCTTGAGGTCAGGGCTTTGTGATGGCCACTCCAATACCTTGACTTTGTTGTCCTTAAGCCATTTTGCCACAACTTTGGAAGCATGCTTGGGGTCATTGTCCATTTGGAAGAGCCATTTGCGACCAAGCTTTAACTTCCTGACTGATGTCTTGAGATGTTGCTTCAATATATCCACATAATTTTCCTCCCTCATGATGCCATCTATTTTGTGAAGTGTACCAGTCCCTCCTGCAGCAAAGCACCCCCACAACATGATGCTGCCACTCCCGTGCTTCACGGTTGGGATGGTGTTCTTCGCCTTGCAAGCATCCACCTTTTTCCTCCAAACATAAAGATGGTCATTATGGCCAAACAGTTCGATTTTTGTTTAATCAGACCGGAAGACATTTCTCCAAAAAGTACGATCTTTGTCCCCATGTGCAGTTGCAAACCGTAGTCTGGCTTTTTTATGGCGGTTTTGGAGCAGTGGCATCTTCCTTGCTGAGCGGCCTTTCAGGTTATGTCGATATAGGACTCGTTTTACTGTGGATATAGATTATTTTGTACCTGTTTCCTCCAGCATCTTCACAAGGTCCTTTGCTGTTGTTCTGCGAATTGATTTGCATTTTTCGCACCAAAGTACGTTCATCTCTAGGAGACAGAACGCGTCTCCTTCCTGAGCGGTATGACGGCTGCAGGTCCCATGGTGTTTATACTTGCGTACTATTGTTTGTACAGATGAACGTGGTACCTTCAGGCGTTTGGAAATTGCTCCCAAGGATGAACCAGACTTGTGGAGGTCTACAATTCTTTTTCTGAGGTCTTGGCTGATTTCTTTTGATTTTCCCATGATGTCAAGCAAGGAGGCACTGAGTTTGAAGGTAGGCCTTGAAATACATTCACAGGTACACTTCCAATTGACTCAAATGTGTAACGCCCTGGCCATAGAGAGGTTATTTTTTTGTTCTCTATTTTGGTTAGGCCAGGGTGTTACATGGGTGGGCGTTCTGTTTATTTTTCTATGTTGGTTTGTTTCTTTGGTTGGCCGTGTGTGGCTCCCAATCAGGAACAGCTGTAGTTCGTTGTTGCTGATTGGGAGTCATACATAGGCAGCCTGTTTTTCTTTGGGGTTTGTGGGTGATTGTTTTCTGTTGAGAGTTTTTTCTTGACAGGACTGTTTTGCTGTCGTCTTTGGTTTATTTTTGTAAAGTGTTCTCTTTTTATATTAAATTTCTAAGATGAACACACATCCTCCACTGCACCATGGTCTCATTACGACGATAGCCAAAATGATGTCAATTAGCCTGTCAGAAGCTTCTAAAGCCATGACATCATTGTCTGGAATTTTTCAAGCTGGTTAAAGGCACAGTCAACTTAGTGTATGTAAACTTCTGACCCACTGGAATTGTGATACAGTGAATTATAAGTGAAATAATCTGTCTGTAAACAATTGTTGGAAAAATTACTTGTGCTTGCACAAAGTAGACGTCCTAACCGACTTGCCAAAACTATAGTTTGTTAACAAGAAATTTGTGGAGTGGTTGAAAAACGAGTTTTAATGACTCCAACCTAAGTGTATGTAAACTTCCGACTGCAACTGTATGAGATGAGTAATGCAAGATATGTAAGCATTTGTAATGGGCGTCGTAAGGATTGGACCAAGGTGCAGTGGGAACGTGTATACTCATCTTCTTTATTAAATCAAAAGAAGGAAAAACAAACAAATCACGTATACAAAACAAAGAACGACACTAAACAGTCCTGTCAGGTGCACAGACACAAAACAGGAGACAACTACCCACAAATCCCATTACAAAAACACCCCTATACATAGGACCTTCAATCAGAGGCAACGAGGAACAGCTGCCTCCAATTGAAGGTCAATCCAATGAACTAAACATAGAAAAACACTAACCTAGAACATAGACCAAAAACCCCGGAACACTCTAAACAAACACCCTTCTTACATAAGCACATAGACCAACAAACCCTGAGACACTCTAAACAAACACCCCCTCTTACATAAGCACATAGACCAACAAACCCCGAACCACATAAAACAAACACCCCCTGCCACCTCCTGACCAAACTACAATAACAAATAACCCCTTTACTGGTCA
The DNA here is from genome assembly GCF_901001165.1 of Salmo trutta. Lineage (NCBI taxonomy): Eukaryota > Metazoa > Chordata > Actinopteri > Salmoniformes > Salmonidae > Salmo > Salmo trutta. The sequence goes on from NC_042987.1 coordinate 3,544,254, forward strand.
GGACGTGACAGCATTATTAGGTGAATAAGATACCATAGAATAGTATAGAATACAGTATATACACATGAGATGAGTAATGCCAGATATGTAAACATTAAGTGACTAAGATACCGTAGAATAGTATAGAATACAGTATATACATATGAGATGAGTAATGCCAGATATGTAAACATTATTAAAGTGACTAGTGTTCCATTCCATAAAGTGGCCAGTGATTTCTAGTCTATGTATGTAGCGCAGCAGCCTCTAATGTGCTAGTGATGGCTGTTTAACAGTCTGATGGCCTTGAGATAGAAGCTGTTTTTCAGTCGCTTGGTCCCAGCTTTGATTGGTTGCAGTGACAAATTGAGATTTGTCACTGGCCTACACACAATACCCCATAATGCCAAAGTGGAATTATGTTTTTCTAAATTGTTACAAATTAATTAACAATGAAAAGCTGAAATGTCTTGAGTCAATCAGTATTCAGCCTCTTTGTTATGGAAAGCCTAAATAAGTTCAGGAGTAAAAATGTGCTTAACAAGTCACATAATAAGTCGCGTGGACTCACTCTGTAGTGCAATAGTAGTGTTTAACATGATTTTTGAATGACTACCTCATCTCTGTATCCCACTCATACAATTATCTGTCAGTCGAGCAGTGAATTTCAAACACAGATTCAACCACTAAGAGCAGGGAGGTTTTCCAATGCATCGCGAAGTAGGGCACCTACTGGTAGATGGGTCTTTTTTTAATTTTTAAAGCAGACATTGAATATTCCTTTGAGCAAGGTGAAGTTATTAATTACACTTTGGATGGTGTATCAATACACCCAATCACCGCAAAGATACACGAGTCCACCCTAACTCAGTTGCCGGAGAGGAAGGAAACCGCACAGGGATTCACCGTGAGGCCAATGGTGACTTTAAAACAGTTACAGAATTGAATGGCTGTGATAGGAGAAAACTGAGGATGGATCAACAACATTGTAGTTACTCCACAATAATAACCTAATTGATGTAGTGAAAAACCTGTACAGTATACGAATATTCCAAAACATGTATTCGAAAGTAAAGGCACTAAAGTAAAATTGCAAAAAATGAGGGAAAGCAGTTAACTTTTTGTCCTGAATACAAAGTGCTATGCTTGGGGGAAATCCAATACAACACATTACTGAGTACCACTCTCTATATTTTCAAGCATAGTGGTGGCTGCATCATGTAATGGGTATGCTTGTAATCGTTAATAAGGAATGGCAAGTTTTTCAGGATAAAACAACCTACAGAATGGAGCTAAGCACATACAAAATCCTAAAGGAAAACCTAGTTCAGTCTGCTTTCCACCAGACACTGGGAGATTAATTAAACTTTCAGCGGGACAATAACCTAAAACACAAGGTCAAATCTACACTGAAGTTGCATACGAAGAAGACAGTGACTGAGTTACAGTTTTGACTTAAATCAGCTTGAAAATCTATGGCAAAACTTGAAAATAGTTGTCTAACATGATCAACAACCAATTTGACAGAGCTTGAAGAATTTTGAAAAACATAATGGGCAAATACAATATTGTACAATCCAGGTGTGGAAAGCGCTAAGAGACTTACCCAGAAAGACTCACAGCTGTAATCGCTGCTAAAGGTGATTCTAACATGGATTAACTCAGGGGTGTGAATACTTATGTAAATTAGATATTTTTGTATCTGTGAAAACATGTTTTGACTTTGTCATTATGGGGTATTGTGTAGATGGGTAAAACATTTTTGGTTGAATCCATTTTGAATTCAGGCTGTAACACAACAAATTAATACTTTCCGAAGGCATTGTACAGTCGTTGTCAAAGGTTTTGAGAATGACACAAATATTAATTTTCACAAAGTCTGCTGCCTCAGTTTGTATGATGGCAATTTGCGTATACTCCATAATGTTATGAAGAGTGATCAGATGAATTGCAATTAATTGCAAAGTCCCGCTTTGCCATGCAAATGAACTGAATCCCGAAAAACATTTCCACTGCATTTCAGCCCTGCCACAAAAGGACCAGCTGACATCATGTCAGTGATTCTCTCGTTAACACAGGTGTGAGTGTTGACGAGGACAAGGCTGGTTCTGTCATGCTGATTGAGTTCGAATAACAGACTGGAAGCATCAAAAGGAGGGTGGTGCTTGGAATCATTGTTCTTCCTCTGTCAATCATGCTTACCTGCAAGGAAACGCACGCCGTCATCATTGCTTTGCACAAAAAGGGGCTTCACAGGCAAGGATATTGCTGCCAGTAAGATTGCACCTAAATCAACCATTTATCGGATCATCAAGAACTTCAAGGAGAGCGGTTCAATTGTTGTGAAGAAGGCTTCAGGGTGCCCAAGAAAGTCCAGCAAGTGCCAGGACCGTCTCCTAAAGTTGATTCAGCTGCGGGATCAGGGCACCACCAGTACAGAGCTTGCTCAGGAATGGCAGCAGGCAGGTGTGAGTGCATCTGCACGCACAGTGAGGCGAAGACTTTTGGAGGATGGCCTGGTGTCAAGAAGGGCAACAAAGAAGCCACTTCTCTCCAGGAAAAACATCAGGGACAGACTGATATTCTGCAAAAGGCACAGGGATTAGACTGCTGAGTCATTTTCTCTGATGAATCCCCTTTCCGATTGTTTAGGGAATCTGGAAAAAAGCTTGTCCGGAGAAGACAAGGTGAGCGCTACCATCAGTCCTGTGTCATGCCAACAGTAAAGCATCCTGAGACCATTAATGTGTGGGGTTGCTGCTCAGCCAAGGGAGTGGGCTCACTCACAATTTTGCCTAAGAACACAGCCATGAATAAAGAATGGTACCAACACATCCTCCGAGAGCAACTTCTCCCAACCATCCAGGAACAGTTTTGTGACGAACAATTCCTTTTCCAGCATGATGGAGCACCTTGCCATAAGGCAAAAGTGATAGCTAAGTGGCTCGGGGAACAAAACATTGATATTTTGGGTCCATGGCCAGGAAACTCCCCAGACCTTAATTCTATTGAGAACTTGTGGTCAATCCTCAAGAGGCGGATGGACAAACAAAAACCCACAAATTCTGACAAACTCCAAGCATTGATTATACAAGAATGGGCTGCCATCAGTCAGGATGTGTCCCAGAAGTTAATTGACAGCATGCCAGGGCGGATTGCAGAGGTCTTGAAAAAGAAGGGTCAACACTGCAAATATTGACTCTTTGCATCAACTTCATGTAATTGTCAATAAAAGCCTTTGACACTTGTGAAATGCTTGTAATTATACTTCTGTATTCCATAGTAACATCTGACAAAAATATCTAAAGACACGGAAGCAGCAAACTTTGTGGAAATTAATATTTGTGTCATTCTCAAAACTTTTGGCCACGCCTGTACATGTTTCAAAATGTCCCTTGGAATGTAAAATGCTAGAGTACTGTAAGTTACAATACAATACACTGTTTTCACATTAGGCTTGTAGTAGCTCTACTCATTAAGATTTACTGAACATCAAATTTCTATATTTTCTTCCCCATGTTTGATCAAAGGTGTGATCATTGAAGACATCTTGCACAACGTAATCAAATAAAATAAATGAAACAAACAAAGTTTAGCAGGCAGTAGTTTGTATCAACCCTGTCAAAATCACAGTAAATATCCTCATTGTTCATGTACCTGGGGGAAAACCTTTTGGCATGGCGAATCCAATCCTGACATACAGTACCAGTGAAAAGTTTGGACACACCTACTCATTGCAGGGTTTTTCTGAAAAAAAAAATAATTCTACAATGTAGAATACTAGTGAAGACTGCAAAACTATGAATAACACATATGTAATCATGTAGTAACCAAAAAAGTGGTCAACAAATCAAATTATATTTTATATTTGAGATTCTTCAAAGTAGCCATCTTGATGACAGCTTTGCACACTCTTTGTATTTTCTTAACCAGCTTCATGAGGTGCTTTTCAATGAACAGGTGTGCCTTGTTAAAAGTTAATTTGTGGAATTTCTTTCCTTCTTAATGCTTTTGAGCCAATCAGTTGTGTTGTGACAAGGTAGGGGTGGTATACAGAAGATAACCCTATTTGGTGAAAGACCAAGTCCATATTATGGCAAGAACAGCTCAAACAAGCAAAGAGAAATGAATGTCAGTCAATACGGAAAATTTTGAGGACTTTGAAAGTTTCTTCAAGTGCAGTCACAAAAACCATCAAGCGCTATGATGAAACTGTCTCTCATGAGGACCGTCACAGGAAAGGAAGACCCAGAGTTACCTCTGCTGCAGAGTTCATCAGAGTTAACTGCACCTCAGATTGCGGCCCAAATAAATGCTTCACAGAATTCAAGTAACAGACACATCTCAATGTCAACTGTTTAGAGGAGACTGCGTGAATCAGGCCTTCATGCTCGATTTGCTGCAAAGAAACCACTACTAAAGAACACCAACAAGAAGACGAGACTTGCTTGGGTCAAGAAATACGAGTAATGGATATTAGACCAGTGGAAATCTGTCCTTTGGTCTGATGAGTCCAAATTTGAGATTTTTGGTTCCCACCGCAGTGTCTTTGTGAGATGCAGAGTAGGTGAACGGACGATCTCCGCATGTGTTGTTCCCACCGTGAAGCATGAAGGAGGAGGTGTGATGGTGTGGGGGTCCTTTGCTGGTGCAACTGTCAATGATTTATTTAGAATTCAAGGCACACTTAACCAGCATGTCTACCACCGCATTCTGCAGCGATACACCATCCCTTCTGGTTCACGCTTAGTGGGACTATCATTTGTTTTTCAACAGGACAATGACCCAACACACCTCCAGACTGTGTAAGGGCTATTTGGACCGCAGAGTGAAGGAAAACAGCCAACAAGTGCTGAGCATATGTGGGAACTCCTTCAAGACTGTTGGAAAAGCATTCCAGGGGAAGCTGGTTGAGAGAATGTCAAGAGTGTGCAAAGTTGTCATCAAGGCAAATGGTGGATACTTTGAAGAATCTCAAATAAAAAAATATATTTTGATTTGTTGAACACTTTTGTGGTTACTACATGATTCCATATGTTCTATTTCATAGTTTTGATGTCTTCACTATTATTCTACAAAGTAGAAAATAGTCAAAATAAGGAAAAACCCTTGAAAGAGTAGGTGTGTCCAAACTTTCGACTGGTACTGTATGTGTGGATTGAAATCATTACATGCCTCATCCATGGCCTGAAGGAGTGTGGTACAATCATGCAGATGGCCATCATACATCTTCCACCTGTATTGTAATCGTCTATTGCATTATCAAATCAAATCAAAGTGTATTTGTCACGTGCGCCAAATACAACAGGTATTGCTTACTTACAGGCTCTAACCAATAGTGCAAAAAAGGTATTAGGTGAACAATAGGTAGGTAAAGAAATAAAACAACAGTTAAAAGACAGGCTATATACAGTAGCGAGGCTATATACAGTAGCGAGGCTATATACAGTAGCGAGGCTATAAAAGTAGTGAGGCTACATATAGACACCGGTTAGTCAGGCTGATTGAGGTAGTATGTACATGTAGATATGGTTAAAGTGACTATGCATATGTGATGAACAGAGAGTAGCAGTAGCGTAAAAGAGGGTTTGGTGGGTGGCGGGACACAATGCAGATAGCCCGGTTAGGCAATGTGCGGGAGCACTGGTTGGTCGGCCCAATTGAGGTAGTATGTACATGAATGTATAGTTAAAGTGACTATGCATATATGATAAACAGAGAGTAGCAGCAGCGTAAATGAGAGGGGTTGGGGGGCACACAATGCAAATAGTCCAGGTAGCCATTTGATTACCTGTTCAGGAGTCTTATGGCTTGGGGGTAAAAACTGTTGAGAAGCCTTTTTGTCCTAGACTTGGCACTCCGGTACCGCTTGCCATGCGGTAGTAGAGAGAACTGTCTATGACTGGTGTGGCTGGGGTCTTTGACCATTTTTAGGGCCTTCCTCTGACACCGCCTGGTGTAGAGGCCCTGGATGGCAGGCAGCTTAGCCCCAGTGATGTACTGGGCCGTACGCACTGCCCTCTGTAGTGCCTTGCGGTCAGAGGCCGAGCAATTGCCGTACCATACCAGGCAGTGATGCAACCAGTCAGGATGCTCTCTCTGTTGCAGCTGTATAATCTTTTGAGGATCTCAGGACCCATGCCAAATCTTTTTAGGGGGAATAGGGAATAGGGGGAATAGGCTTTGTTGTGCCCTCTTCACGACTGTCTTGGTGTGTTTGGGCCATTCTAGTTTGTTGTTGATGTGGACACCAAAGAACTTGAAGCTCTCAACCTGCTCCACTACGGCCCCGTCGATGATAATGGGGGTTGTGTTCGGTCCTCAATTTCCTGTAGTCCACAATCATCTCCATAGTCATGGTTACGTTGAGGGATAGGTTGTTATTCTGGCACCACCCGGCCAGGTCTCTGACCTCCCCCCTATAGGCTGTCTCGTCGTTGTCGGTGATCAGGCCTACCACTATTGTGTCGTCTGCAAACTTAATGATGGTGTTGGAGTCGTGCCTGGCCATGCAGTCGTGGGTGAACAGGGAGTACAGGAGGGGACTGAGCACGCACCCCTGTGGAGCTCCAGTGTTGAGGATCAGCGTGGCAGATGTGTTGCTACCTACCCTCACCACCTGGGGGCGGCCCGTCAGGAAGTCCAGGATCCAGTTGCAGAGGGAGGTGTTTAGTTCCAGGATCCTTAGCTTAGTGATGCGCTTTGAGGGCGCTATGGTGTTGAACGTTGAACTGTAGTCAATGAAAAGCATTCTCACATAAGTGTTCCTTTTGTCCAGGTGGGAAAGGGCAGTGTGGAGTGCAATAGAGATTGCATCATCTGTGGATCTGTTTGGGCGGTATGCAAATTGGAGTGGGTCTAGGGTTTCTGGGATAATGGTGTTGATGTGAGCCATTACCAACCTTTCAAAGCACTTCATGGCTACGGACGTGAGTGCTACGGGTCTGTAGTCATTAAGGCAGGTTGCCTTTGTGTTCTTGGGCACAGGGACTATGGTGGTCTGCTTGAAACATGTTGGTATTACAGACTCAATCAGGGACATGTTGAAAATGTCAGTGAAGACACCTGCCAGTTGGTCAGCACATGCCCGGAGCACACGTCCTGGTAATCCATCTGGCCCCGCAGCCTTGTGTATGTTGACCTGTTTAAAGGTCTTACTCACGTCAGCTACGGAGAGCGTGATCACACAGTCGTCCGGAACAGCTGATGCTCTCATGCATGCCTCAGTGTTGCTTGCCTCGAAGCGAGCATAGAAGTGATTTAGCTCGTCAGGTAGGCTCGTGTCACTGGGCAGCTCTCGACTGTGCTTCCCTTTGTACAGTATTGTATTCTACTTATGTATTGTAGTTGTCCTGTAAGTGGCTCAGTTGGGTTAAGTAATAGTCAAATGTATTTTTACAAAAGTGAATAGATTCATATCAAAAGTAATGTGAGCATTGCATTGTGAAATGCAATTACTTTATATGAACATGTATTGCAATGTATTTCTAGATCAAAGACTAAGTTTCGTGAAAAAGTGACTGCATGATTTTGTGTGTTGTACTTATTCAATTGAAAATGTGCTTAAAGTTTTGAAACAAATGCCTTTTTGATGATCTGTTTTGAATTTTGTACTAAGAGTTGGGAAAATGTACCACATACTTGTGAAAATAGCACCGAAGTGATAAAAAAAACAGTAACTGATTTGAAAAGTGTTTACTCCCATAAGCCCAACAGCATGCCTCAAAGTTATTCTACTACTGCCAGCTAAAGAACATCTTAAAAACATTTACGATTAGTGGGTTTATGTAAATAAAGTCAATGGGTTCAGAAGGGACTAGGACTAAGTCTCATAGCTGCACTTTCAGTCTGTAAAGCTATTGGTTTAAATCCAGACTGGATTTCTGAATGGTAAAGACCAGTGTACAGTAAGACTCTTGGACTGCCAGTCAGAACAGAAGTGTGTGTGTGTGTGGGGGGGGGGGGGGGGGGGGGGGTTGTTTGTGTGTGTGCTCGTGCTGTTTAGAACAAATCAAATGTTATTTGTCACGTGCCAAATACTGTACAATAGGTGTAAACCTCACCGGTACCAAGTCAATGTGCTGGGGTACAGGTTAGTCGAGGTAATTGAGGTAACTTGTACATGTAGGTAGGGGTAAAGTGACTATTCTTAGATACAGGGTATGCATGCAATGTCAGGCATCTACTGGCACCCTGAAGATACACTGGTCACTAGTGAGGGGGGGAAAATCAATACAGTTACATATCGGGATATTATTTTGGACACTATATCATAATGTATCATCTTGACAATTTTACAATATTATTTTTGCACTAATTGGCTGTACCTGCACCAAAATATCCAGTATTTTTTCTTCAACGCTTGGAAAAGGGAGCCAATTTCTTTTTAGTACTTTTACTTCCATGACTGATCAAAACTTGTTTTCTCATGGCTCTGTTGTCCCTCTGCAACAGACATATGGTGAGCAATATGTTTGCAACATGGAAATGAAATCACAGTATCGAATCGCAGTACATATAGAATCGTGAAAATCGTAATGTCAGGTCTGATCCCGCTCTTCCCCCCCCTGGCGCTTGAGGGCACCAGGCTGCCCTGCATCACGCACTCTTGCCATGTATTACGCACACCTGCCTTCCCTCGTCACGCGCATTAGGGATATTGGACTCACCTGGACTCACTCATCACCTGTTTATTACCTCCCCTATATTTGTCAGTTCCCCAGCTCTGTTCCCCGCTGCTGCATTAATTTTTTTTTTTCTGTGTTACTCATTTTGCTGACGCTGTTCCTGTCTTGTTCTATGTCGGTTCTATATTAAATGTTTGACTGCCGTACCTGCTTCGTCTCTCCTGCGTCATCCCATGTGACAGAATGCAGCAGCCAACATACGAAGCATCAGGGAGTACTGGCGTTCCAGTTGGTATGGTGCCATCGGCTCTGGGTCGCCACCGATGGAACCGAGGGTGCCGAGCCAGCTCGTCTGGCTTCCACGCCCTAGCTGGCTCGAGAGGTTTCCTTGCCCCGCCCGGTTGGCTCGGATGGCGCCCATCCCATGTCGGGCCTCAGCCGGATCGTCAGTTCTTGTTCGCCCAGCCGGTCCAGGAGTTTTTTTGTTTGTTTTGTTGGTGACGTCGGGGTGGATTCCGCCGCCTTTGGAACCGGGGGTGCCTAAGCCAGCCCGTCGGGTTTCCACGCCCTGGCTGGCTCGAGAGGTTTCCTTGGCTCGGTTGGCTCGGCAGGTTTCCATCCCACATCACACTCCACCGGATCTTTGGGCTCCCTCTCTGCAGCGGGATCGACAGGCGTCTTGCCTCAGCCAGATCGTCGGGCTTCCATGCCTCAGCCGGCTCGCCAGGCTCCCACGCTCCTGCCGGTTCGTTGGGCTTTCACGCCCCAACCGGCTTGTCCAGCGCCCATGTCTCGGGCCGGTTCGCCCAGGTGGGACGCCGGGTGGCGCCCCTAGAGGGGGGGGTACTGCCATGTATTACGCACACCTGCCTTCCCTCGTCATGCGCATTAGTGATATTGGACTCACCTGGACTCATTCATCACCTGTTTATTACCTCCCCTATATTTGTCAGTTCCCCTGCTCTGTTCCCCGCTGCTGCATTAATAGTTTTTTTTCTGTGTTACTCGTTTGCTGATGCTGTTCCTGTCTCGTTCCATGTCCGTTCTATATTAAATGTTTGACTCCCTGTACCTGCTTCGTCTCTCCAGCATCATCCCATGTGACATGTAATACATATCGCATCCGCACCTGAGGTCCCTGGCAAAGTATTCATAGCCCTTGACGTATTCCACATTTTGTTGTGTTATAGCCTGAATTCAAAATGGATTAAACCGTTTTTTTTATACAGATACATTTACATAAGTATTCACACCCCTGATTCAGTACTTTGTAGAAGTACCTTTGGTAAGTCCCTAAGAACTTGCCACACCTGGATTGTACAACATCTGCCCATTATTCTTAAACAAATTCTTCATGCTCTGTCAAATTGGTTGTTCATCATTGCAATAGAACCATTTTCAGGTCCTGCCATAGATTTTCAAGATTCAAGCATACCCATAACATGATGCAGCCACCACTATGCTTGAAAATATGGAGAGTGGTAGTCAGTAATGTATTATATAGGATTTGCCCCAAACATAACACTTTGTATTCAGGACGAAAAGTTCATTGCTTTGCCACATTTTTTGCAGTATGCAGGATGCATGTTTAGGAATATTTGTATTCTGTACAGGCCTCCCTCTTTTCACTCTGTCAGTTAGGTTGGTCTTGTGGAGTAACTACAATGTTGGTCCATCCTCAGTTTTCTCCTATCACAGCCATTCAACTCTGTAACTGTTTTAAAGTTACAGTGCCTTGCAAAAGTATTCACCCCCTTGGCGTTTTTCCTATTTTGTTGCATTACAACCTGTAATTTAAATTGATTTTTATTTGGATTTCATGTAATGAACATACACAAAATAGTCCAAATTGGTGAAGTGAAGTGAAATGAAAAAAATTACTTCTTTCAAAGATTTAAAAAAAATTCAAAACAGAAAAGTGGTGTGTGCATATGTATTCACCCCCTTTGCTATGAAGCCCATAAATAAGATCTGGTGCAACCAATTACCTTCAGAAGTCACATGATCTCAGTATATATATACCTGTTCTGAAAGGCCCCAGTCTGCAACACCACTAAGCAAGGGGCACCACCAAGCAAGCGGGACCATGAAGACCAAGGAGCTCTCCAAACAGGTCAGGGACAAAGTTGTGGAGAAGTACAGATAAGGGTTGGTTTATAAAAAAATATCCGAAACTTTGAACATCCCACGGAGCACCATTAAATCCATTATTAAAAAATGGAAAGAATATGGCACCACAACAAACCTGCCAAGAGAGGGCCGCCCACCAAAACTCACAGACCAGGCAATGAGGGCATTAATCAGAGGCAACAAAGAGACCAAAGATAACCCTGAAGGAGCTGCAAAGCTCAACAGCAGAGATTGGAGTATTTGTCCATAGGACCACTTTAATCCGTACACTCCACAGAGCTGGGCTTTACAGAAGAGTGGCCCGAAAAAAGCCATTGCTTAAAGAAGCAAACGTTTGGTGTTCACCAAAAGGCATGTGGGACTCCCCAAACATATGGAAGAAGGTACTCTGGTCAGATGAGACTAAAATGTAGCTTTTTGGCCATCAAGGAAAATGCTATGTCTGGCGCAAACCCAACACCTCTGATCACCCCGAGAACACCATCCCCACAGTGAAGCATGGTGGTGGCAGGTTCATGCTGTGGGGATGTTTTTCATCGGCAGGGACTGGGAAACTGGTCAGAATTGAAGGAATGATGGATGGCACTAAATACAGGAAAATTCTTGAGGGTACCTTGTTTCGGTCTTCCAAAAATTTGAGACTGGGATGGAGGTTCACCTTCCAGCAGGACAATGACCCTAAGCATACTGCTAAAGCAACACTCGAGTGGTTTAAGGGGACACATTTAAATGTCTTGGAATGGCCTAGTCAAAGCCCAGACCTCAATCCAATTGAGAATCTGTGGTATGACTTGAAGATTGCTGTACACCAGCAGAACCCATCCAACTTGAAGGAGCTGGAGCAGTTTTGCATTGAAGAATGGGCAAATATCCCAGTGGCTAGATGTGCCAAGCTTATAGAGACACACCCCAAGAGACTTGCAGCTGTAATTTCTGCAAAAGGTAGCTCTACAAAGTATTGACTTTGGGGGGGTAAATAGTTATGCACACTCAAGTTTTCTGTTTTTTTGTCTTATTTCTTGTTTGTTTCACCATAAAACATATTTTGCATCTTCAAAGTGGTAGGCATGTTGTTTAAATCAAATGATACAAACCCCCCAAAATCTATTTTAATTCCAGATTGTAAGGCAACAAAATAGGAAAAATGCCAAGGGGGGTGAATACTTTGGCAAGCCACATGGTGAAATCCCTGAGTGGTTTCCTTTCTCTCCGGCAACTGAGTTAGGAAGGACCCCTGTATCTTTGTAGTGACTGTGCAAGTGGCACCATGAATACTGGGTGTATTAATAATAACTTCAACATGCTCAGTCTTGTTTTTTTGAGCCATCTACCAATATAGTTGGTGCCCTTCTTTGCGAGGGATTGGAAAAGCCTTCCTGTCTTTGTGGTTGAATCTGTGTTTGAAATTCACCGCTCGACCGAGTGGACCTTTACAGCTAATATATGTTTGGGGTACAGAGATGAGGTAGTCATTAAGAAATCATGTTAAACACTACTATTGCCCACAGAGTGAGTCCATGCAACTTATTATGTGACTTGTTATGCACTTTTTTACTCTTGAACTTATTTAGACTTTCCAAAACAAAGGAGTTGAATACTTATTGACTCAAGACATTTCAGCTTTTCATTTTTAGTTAATTTGTTAAAAAAAAATCAAAAAAATTATTCCACTTAGACATTATAGAGTATTTTGTGTAGGCCAGTGAAGAAAAAAACGAATCCAATGTTAATTCCGTCTGTAACACAACAAATGTGGAGTAAGTCAAGGGGTGTGAATACTTTCTGAAGGCACTGCATTATGGTGTATCAGATGAAGCAGTTCTTCATTCTTGAAAGGGTGATGTTAGAAAATGCATGCAATCTTGGATCATTTTTTGAGATACTGAAACCTATCAAATAGTAATTAGAATATATATTTAATTTATAGCTTTCACCAAATTCTAGCTGTATGTTAAATGTGTAACGTTCCATGAGGACTGTAGTCTCTAGGGACACTGTACAAACCTACTATATTTGCTGGCAGTGGAGTAGAGGAACTGGGATGGGCTTTAAAGAACAGGGAGAGAAAGCACAGAAAAGTTGGTCAGTTGGTCTTTCTTTCTTTCTCTGTCTCCGTCAGTCTCTCTCTCTCTCTCTCTCTCTCTCTCCTTCTGTCTTGTCTGTCTGTATCCCCCCCACTCTCTTCCTCTCTCTCTCTCTCTCTTTGGAAACACAGGGCCACTACGTGTAAACAGTCTCTTATATAAGCGTCTCTATGGGGTCATGAATAGAGGTCTGTGTGCCAAGTTCTGCCAATACGTTGCTGTTTGTGTTTTTGTGTTTCTCTGTTTTGTTGCTTGGTGCTGTTGGTTGCGCTTCAGTAGTTTAAAGCAGAGTATTGTTGGAATAACAGAGTAAGTTCACTTCGAGGTTCCCTATAGGTTGTCGTGAGAGTAGGCCACTAGTTCACAGAGTCTCCTTCTGCCTTAGTGTATTACTTCATATACTTACTAGCTTGTTACAGAGTAATTACGTACGTTATTACACCAATAGTTATTCTGATAACTTCGTAATGTAGCACTGTGTAATGTAACATGCATTCTTTAATCAACTGATTGGAGAGCAGCTTTTCTTACCACAGTAGTAACCATCTGAATCCGTGCTGAACGGCAGAGCTGACCCGTGTCACAGGCAGGAAGTAAACACACACACTAGAAGATGTTAGAGTGGACCAGACCTCTGGAGAGGCAGGAAGAGGAAGGAGAGGGAGAGCTGCTAGCTGTTCTGACCGCCCTGGAATGGGATTGGAAAGGCCAGCAGAATGTCATGCTTTGTACTGTTCTAGTCAGACAAACACACACTAAGACACACATTTACCAGCTTCCTCATTTAGAACTCAAGTGACATCCGTTAATATTTTCATAAATACTGAACATGCCCAGGGTTTTTATGTGACCTGCATTTGACCTTAGATGGGTGTCTATTATTTTTGGCGTGACTGGAAGAGGGAACGGGATATAATGTTTTCTGTGAAACATTGATGATGGTGTCCTCTCTGAGCATCCATTCTATCACCCATCTCTGAGAAAACATGGACCAACATGGGCCATTCTAACACCGTCTCCCTTCCCCAGAGTTCCCACCTGGCCCTAATAGACACTCTGATGATGGCGTACACAGTAGAGATGGTGAGTGTGGAGCGGGTGATGGCCTGCGTCCACCGCTACTCCTCCCCTCCCAATGACCTCTCCTCCCACCCCGACGGATACATCAGGGACCTGCCCTACGACACAGAGGACGCAGTCACCACCTGGATCAACAAGGTAGGGTACACACATTCGCGCACACACACACACACACACACACACACACACACACACACACATGCACCATTAGTATTGATGCTAATGTTGCTAGCGTTCCTCCCGTTGGCATCCTAGTAATGTCCCAGCATCAGTAACATCCTAAAGAGTACACATGCTGGCTCCGTGTTGTGGACTACCAGCTGAGCTTGTTGACAACATTCCTCCCTGCTGCGAGCCCAAGGCCAGACGGATACACACATGCAGACACGCTTGTACACACACACACACACATATGCTTCACACACAGATTCACATGCTTACAAATATAGTCATGGAAAAATGCACACTCATGCAGACATATGAGGATGGATGAACACAAATATTGACATGAATACACACGCCCACAGATGTGGGATCTTAATTTGACTAGTTTTGTCGCAGGAGTAAAATAGTCCTGCAGCAGTAAGATTTAATTATTCAAAAAATATATAGATGTCTTTTTTTACAGGAAATGTGTTTTGATAGGCTACAGTACGGTATAGTTTAGGTGTGAGATCTAGTGAGAGTGAGAACTATTTTATTTCCCTCATGAAGTTTTGTTTATGTTTGTTGTACAACTTCACAACAAGTCTTAGAGCTAGAGTATATCATTTATGAGGTCATGAGAGGCTGTAATGTTTTCATGGGCTGAATGATGGAAGTCATAGGACTGTTTTTATAAACTACATTATGGTCAATTTAATCTTGCCACCAATAATGTTTAGTCTGTCACGAGAGACTGTAGTCGGTCTCTTTGTTTCTCGCTTGCACACACAAAAACAAAACCTCTCCATTCATTCCCCCTTATTCCTTATTAGTAATGTGACCTTCAATAATATCCATTCTCTTTCTCCATTCTCTTTCTCCAATCTCTCTCTCTCTCTCTCTCTCTCTCTCTCTCTCTCTCTCTCTCTCTCTCTCTCCTCTCTCTCTCTCTCTCTCTCTCTCTCTCTCTCTCTCTCTCTCTCTCTCTCTCTCTCTCTCTCTCTCTCTCTCTCTCTCTCTCTCTCTCTCTCTCTCTCTCTCTCTCTCTCTCTCTCTCTCTCTCTCTCTCTCTCTCACTCTCTCACTCTCTCTCTCACACTAGGTGAATGAGCACCTCAGGGAGATTCTGGTGGAGGAGCAGAGGTTGAGAGAGAGCTCCTGCCCTGAGAGCACAGCTACCTCATCACAGAGGGTGAGTACTGACAAGCACACACACACGCTGACACACACGCTCTGACTTCTCTCCCTCATTGCCCTCTATTGACATGGTCTGATATAACAGTCTAGACAGGGTCTCCCAGGCCCAACAGCAAGGGTCCCTCTCCAACCTCTCCAACTCCACTAGTACGAACGGAAAATACAGATGCACACAATTGTTTTCTATCCATCTCTCTCTTGCTCTCTCTCGCTCTTGCCACTCACTCTTCTCTTTCTCACTCTCTTTTCCTCTTTGACACAAACACACACACACACACACACACACACACATTCCGCATACACATTTCCTTTGCTAACAGAAGAACAGATGAGTTCAGTGTCATGTCAGCTGTATAGAGATATTGGCAAGAGACGCTGCTGCACTACTGTTAGAGAGAGAGAGAGCAGCAGAGACCCACACAACACAGAGCAAGCGAGAGAGAGAAAAGGGAGAGAGAGAGCAAAATAGAGGGCAACAAATAGTGAGATAGGGGGAAAAAAGTGGAACAGAGCAAGACTGGGGGCAAGACAGAGAGAGCATCAAAAAGACAGACAGAGAGAAAGATAGAGAGAGGACAACAGAGATCGAGTGGGACAGACTGCACTGAAGGGACAGTAGTTATGTAAGGCCTATGTGACATTCTGAGTCATCCCTCTGGTCTACTGCTGACAGTACAAAGAGACACGAGAGTCCTCATCTCACCCACAGTGACCTGTGTCAAGTCACGACCCTGTCTGAGAGGTCAAAGATCAAATCTCCTCATTGAAAAACAGTCAACTCACTGTGCTAACAAAGAATAGAATCACAAAAAATGTGGTAACCCAGATAGCACGTTTCCTGACTAGTAAAACTAGTTCTGGGAAGGTTCTGAGAACGTTTTACTCTTGTTCCTTGAAAGTTTTCCCGCGAGGTTTTATTAACTCTCTGTGAATGTTAATAACACTTTAGGTTATTTGGAGGTTTTTGAATAACTCCCTTAAAAAACTTTCACTGAAAGTTTCGATAACACTTAATAACACCGCTAGCTTATTTTGGGTTCACTTTGTTGAACTCCAAGCACAGATAGGAAACATGCAAACACATTTAGTTTTAGTGACACGCATCAGTGGGATTTTAACCTATTTCTGTTCTCTATCCATAGAATTAGTCCATGCCATGTTTTTTTTTACGCATACATAGCTGTTTTAATATATTCAAACAGACCTCATTTCATAGGAAACACGCATTCATTAACATCAGGTATAGTGGGCGCAGCCAACACACCTGAATACACTTAACAAGATAGAGGATAGAGTGTTTTGTTGATGCTGAGAATGGAACGTAGATGTTTTTGAAATAACATTCTTAGAGCATTCTCCGAATGTTACTAAAGTTTTGTTGTGGTTTTTGTGGAAAGTTTTCTTCATGTTCTGAGAACGAAATGTGTTAAATAACATTTCTTAAAACGTTCTCTGAACATAAAAATGTTCTTGTGGTTTTTATGGAAAATGTTCTTAATATTCTCGGAACAACTTGAGAACATGACATTAAATAAAACCATGAGGAAACCTGTATGAAATGTTATGGTGAAGTACTGAAATTCCCACACGAGAAAGTTGTTTCTTAATGTTCTTGGAGCAATTTAAGAACATGACTTTAAAAAGAACCATGAGGAAACGTTACAGTATGCGAAGTACTGAAATTCACCAGGAAGAACTTTGTTTCTTAATGTTCTTTGAACTATTTGAGAACATTCCTAATGTCAAACCAGTTGGAGAACATTCTTAGAACATGAACAAAATGTAAATGAAATGTAACTATGTTTTAACTTTTAGTAAACATTCTTTTAAAGCAATGAAATACAAAAAAAAGTATTTTTTTTTTTGTCAAGTTCCTTAAATGTGTTGAGAATGTTCCAAAGCCGAGCCACTATCAGTTCATTAGAGTTGCCTTTTTGTTCATTCTCCTGCCCATCCCCCAAAAAACCTAATGTGAAAAAGTCGATTTTCAGTCCGGGCCTGATATTCTAAGAGTTGATTTGGGTTGGGTCGGCCCGGGCTTATGGTTTGCGCAACATTGCAACCTATGTTTGAGGTCAACGCCTGGCCGTGGCTGTGTGAGAAGCGAGCCTGTATCTCTGAATGAGAATGAGATTCACTTTATATGATCTCTCTCCTTTTCCCTGCTCTGATAGACATGAGTCTGCAACTCTCATCTCTCCAGCGTTGCACTTGGTCATTTATTTCCTGATAGAATCATAGCTTTAGCACCCCTGATAAATTGAAATGAATTTGCTAAAGTTATAGAATAACTGCTGTCTGTTCAGAAAGAAATGAAGTCATTCCCAATAGCCTACTACACCATGAGAAGGCCTGTAATTTAGCCACAGACGATCAATAACTTATTTTTTACAAAGCCTAGCTGTGGATTGTGTGCAGCCCAATAACAAGGCGTAGCCTACAGTTGGGAGCGTACAGCAAATCTGTCAGTGAACAGCATGCAGACAAAACAGGCCTTTCCCAATATTTCAAATACAATTGTGGGAAAACACAGGTTGGAAAGCAAACGGCTCCTGCTGAAAAGTGAAGACTAATCCGTCTGCTGTAGGCTACCAAAATATTTGATCAACTTCCACATATTGTTTTACAATGTAAAACAAGAGAAAGATGGGCTTTTGGCACGAACGCATCGGCCATCACCGGCGACTGATCTGCGCATCATTGGGTGAGTCAGTGAAACTGTAAAGCATTTGTAGGACTAAAATTTCCTCCTCATATTGCAGCCTACAATATGCGTCTCCACAAGACACGGTCGTTTTATTGATTTCAGTTTGTCAGTGTCAAAATTGCCTGTCATTTCGATCATTTGGGCGGTATTAAAGATTCTGCCAAAGTCTCCAGTCATGTAAAATGACAAAGAATTGCATGAAATGCGTTTATAAAAGGACACATTTTCCCCTGACCCTAGACTATTAAAAACGGTCCCCATGTGTGCGCGTTCTGGAAGCGCCTCTTACTGCTCTATGCAAATGCAATGATATGCATGCAGTGCTTTATTATAAAGGGGATTTTTATTTTATGCGTTCCGGTCCGTCAGAGCTCCCCAGGTCACCCCGTCTGGCGCTCAATTTTTGTTCTGGCACCTCCCGAATTTACAAATGAACCACGGCTCACACCGAGCTCAAAGAAACATACGGTTCTCAGAACTTTGTGTTACCTGGGACCTTCCCTGTAAAAAAATCATTTGACTTACCTGGCTAAATAAAGGGTAAACAAACAATACATTTCCTTTGACTGTTTCCTTTGGCAAATGTCGTAAGCATCTTGTGATCAGAGCTTAACTCCGTTAAGCTGGGGCACTATTGAGAAGCCGCACAATTACATCAGGAGCTAAATCACATCACAACCTTTTATCAAAAAGTTACTACTCTGCCTATGATATAATAAGAGAGATCTTATCACACGCACGCAAACACACACCGATACCTTCCTTCCCACACATACCACCCTTTTCAAAGTAAAAAATGAAGGGTGGCCTTGACGTGCATGTTAACCTCAGCCAGAGAAGAACTGTACGCTCCTAATAAGCTGCTGGAGCACATGCTCTGTCAGAACCAACTCTCTCTATCACTGCCTTTATCAGGGTCAACACAGACAGGGCTGTCGGTTCACTGGACAGGCCACACTGTAAAGAGGGGCTACGTCCCAAATGACACCCTTTTACCTACATAGAGCACTACTTTTGACCTGAGCCTTTTTGAGCCCTGGTCAAAAGTAGTTGTCACGTCCAGTCATGACCAGTAAAGGGGTTATTTGTTATTGTAGTTTGGTCAGGACGTGGCAGGGGGTGTTTGTTTAGAGTGTTTCGGGGTTTGTTGGGTTATGTTCTTATGTAAGAGGGGTGTTTGTTTTATGTGTTTCGGGGTTTGTGGTTAATGTTCTATGTTAGTATATTTCTATGTTTGTTCTAGTCTTTCTATTTCTATGTTTAGTTAATGGGGTTGACCTTCAATTGGAAGCAGCTGCTCCTCATTGCTTCTATTTGAAGGTCCTATTTAAGAGGGGTGTTTTTTCTATGGGATTTTGTGGGTAGTTGTTCCTTGTTTAGTGTTTGTGCACCTGACAGGACTGTTTTGTTCTTTTTTTGTATAAGTATTTGTTTTTCCTTCTTCAAAATAAAAAGAAGATGAGTATACATATTCCATATTCCCGCTATCTATTGCACAGTAGTGCAATAGATAGGGAATAGGGTGCTGTTTGGGAAGGACACGAGGCCGTTGATTTAGCGTCACAGCTTGAATACAGACAACAATCCCTTTCTCAGACGAAAGCCTCAGACCGTCTCGATTTAAGGGCCATGTGTGTGACTGAAGAGTCTTTGAACTTGATCTGATGACAGAGCGTGTGTTGTGAAGCGATTGGGGGGGGGTACTCTTTCAGTCGTGACAAAGGAGACACTCAGTAGCTGCTGGGTAATTTGATATTGAGTAGGATGCATAGGGAGTCTATCAGCTGCAGCTCCAAACCTGCCATGTGTCTGGATGGAGAAGAGTCACTGTGACCACTGTGGGAAATTCATTGACACATGAACCAATGATTAAAAAAAAAAAAAAAAAAGTCAAAAAGACCCCATCCTGCCCAACAGGATGATGTGTGTGGATACAGTAGACCTGAGCCTTCCTAGGCATAATGACTCTCCCCTCTCTTCTTGTTGGCATCATGTCCATTGTTATCTCAAGGCTCCAGACAAATGGTATTGGAGACTGGTACCTTTAAGTCCATCTATCAGCCTCTCCCCCAGACACCCCCCCCCCCTCCCCTTCCCGCAAACTCCCTAATCCCTTTCCCCTGGCCCCTTACCCCTACCCTATCCCACGTGCAGCCCTGTCTATCACCCCTACCCTCCAATGATGTTCTGCCCCATTCCTTCCCTCTTACATCCCATGTTGTTTGTTAGAACGACTGTATAACATCTGTATATGGATGCTCATACTGCACCTCAATGCTAGTACAGCACAACCATACGTAAACAACCCACTATATCACACAAAATGCTAAATCACACACCAGACAAAACGCAACTCAACACCCAAAGCTCTTCTCTCTCTGCTTGAAAAAATGTTACCACTCTTTCTTCTAGTAAAGTAATGGATGCCCGGCCTGTTTCTTTTATTAAAGGAGCAGACAGGGGGACCAGTTGTTGTACTGGTGCGGCACCGGTGTGTTTTATAGGCTCTGAGAGAGACAAATCTACAACTATAACGTATTCCCTCTGCCAGAACAGCTTATTAAACTGTAAATCATCCCCCTGCCCTTATCCTTACCCAAATCATTAAGGGGGAAAGCACAATGTGACCCTGGATCAGATCAGCGAACCTAATCTGACCTCCATCCAGTCAACACTGCAGGACACCATAGTACAGGAGATTTATATTGGTTGGATACTGTAGCACAGTAGATGTATCAGGCCGTAACAGTTAATGTAGGAACATGAGACTAGTGTAAATCACTAGATGATATAGGGACATTCAGACTCAGTCACACCTTAGTGGAATTACAGTACACGAACTCCAAACCCAGTGGAAGTGTAGCCTTGGTGCTGTTTTTTGCATTTCGACAACGATACAGGATCTTTGCCGTAGAGGACAATGTCAAGTAGCTTATAAAGATGGCGTTGGTCGGTCCGTCAAAGTCTCCACAGTCTGTTTTCTTTGCATGCAGCGACACCTGTTTAGTTGAGTCTGAACCCTCCGCTGCTTGAATAACCCCAGACTAAACTACTGTATGAGGTGTGTGAGTCTGAGCCCTCCGCTGCTTGAATAACCCCAGACTAAACTACTGCATGAGGTGTGTGAGTCTGAACCCTCTGATGCTTGAATAACCCCAGACTAAACTACTCTATGAGGTGTGTGAGTCTGAACCCTCCGATACTTGAATAACCCCAGACTAAACTACTCTATGAGGTGTGTGAGTCTGAACCCTCCGATGCTTGAATAACCCCAGACTAAACTACTCTATGAGGTGTGTGAGTCTGAACCCTCCGATGCTTGAATAACCCCAGACTAAACTACTCTATGAGGTGTGTGAGTCTGAACCCTCTGATGCTTGAATAACCCCAGACTAAACTACTGTATGAAGTGTGTGTGTGTGTGTGTGTGTGTGTGTGTGTGTGTGTGTGTGTGTGTGTGTGTGTGTGTGTGTGTGTGTGTGTGAGAGAGAGAGGAGCCTATATATACATAGCCACACATACCTCTCCTTGCTCTGATTCCATAGATTAACTGTATATCACTGACCCGTAATCTCTCTCTGTTGTTGCCATGGCTGCAGGCTCGCTATAGGAGGGAGCATGCTAAGCAGAGGTCAGCTCCCTCCCTCCCTCTGGTGGAAAATCTGCTAAAGGACAACACAGACGGCTGTGCCCTGGCCGCACTCGTCCACTTCTACTGCCCAACGTCTGTCAGACTGGAAGGTACAAGAGGGTTATCATACCACGTCATACCTGTAGCCTTCTCTGGTTGGCCTACTTTATACTAATAGTTTACAGTAACAGCATCTGTTATAGCTCACACTCACTCAGAATGGTAAGTACATTAGGCTGCCGTTACACAAGTGATTGACCAGAATCTGATGAGCATAGGGGCCTTCATTCACAGCAAACTATATATTTTCTAGAAACATGGTAGCTACAAGGTTACATTATGCATACAACAACTGTTGAAGTATTACAGAGGGACTCTTTGGGCACAGAATCATCTTAGGGCTCAACAAATGATTGTAAGTGGAAAACATGACCAGTAGTATCAACAGCTGTATTGTTTTAAACATTAGACATACAGTACCAGTCCAAAGTTTGGACACACCTACTTATTGCAGGGTTTTTCTTTATTTTCACTATTTTCTATATTGTATAATAATAGTGAAGACATCAAACTATAAAATTACACATATGGAATCATGTAGTAACCAAAAAAGTGTTGATGACAGATTTGCACACTCTTGGCATTCTCTCAACCAGCTTTGTGAGGTAGTCACCGGGAATGCATTTCAATTAACAGGTGTCCCTTGTTAAAAGTTCATTGGTGGAATTTCTTTCCTTCTTAATACGTTTGAGCCAGTTGTGTTGTGACAAATTAGGGGTGGTATACAGAAGATAGCCCTATTTGGTAAATGACCAAGTCCATATTATGGCAAGAACAGCTCAAATAATCAAAGAGAAACAACAGTCCATCATTACTTTAAGACATGAAGGTCAGTCATTGCAGAACATTTCAAGAACTTTGAATGTTTCTTCAAGTGCCGTTGCAAAAACCATCAAGCGCTATGATGAAACTGGCTCTCATGAGGACCGCCACAGGAAAGGAAGATGCAGAGTTACCTCTGCTGCAGAGGATAAGTTTATTAGAGTTACCAGCCTCAGATTGCAGCCCAAATAAATGCTTCACAGAGTTCAAGTAACAGGCTGTATCACATCCGGCCGTGATTGGGAGTCCCATAGGGCGGTGCACAATTGGCCCAGCATCGTCCGGTTTTGGCCGGGGTAGGACGTCATTGTAAATAAGAATTTGTTCTTAACTGACTTGCCTAGTTAAATAAAGGTTAAAAACCCCCCAAAAAACAGATATCTCAACATCAACTGTTCAGAGGAGACTGCGTGAATCAGGCCTTACACCAGGAACGCACAATCCCTCCATCAGTGCTCAGACTGTCCACAATAGGCTGAGAGAGGCTGGACTGAGGGCTTGTAAGCCTGTTGTAAGGCAGGTCCTCACCAGACGTCAACGGCAACAATGTCGCTTATGGGCACAAACCCATCGTCGCTGGACCAGACAGGACTGGCAAAAAGTGCTCTTCACTGACGAGTCGCGGTTTTGTCTCACCAGGGGTGATGGTCGGGTTCGCGTTTATCGTCAAAGGAATGAGCGTTACACCGAGGACTGTACTCTGGAGCGGGATCGATTTGGAGGTGGAGGGTCCGTCATGGTCTGGGGCGGTGTGTCACAGCATCATCAGACTGAGCTTGTTGTCATTGCAGGCAATCTCAACGCTGTGCGTTACAGAGAAGACATCCTCCTCCCTCATGTGGTACCCTTCCTGCAGGCTCATCCTGACATGACCCTCCAGCATGACAATGCCACCAGCCATAAGGCTCATTCTGTGCGTGATTTCCATTGCCAGCGAAGAGCCCGGATCTCAATCCCATTGAGCACGTCTGGGACCTGTTGTATCGGAGGGTGAGGGCTAGGGCCTTTCCCCCCAGAAATGTCCGGGAACTTGCAGGTGCCTTGGTGGAAGAGTGGGGTAACATCTCACAGAAACAACTGGCAAATCTAGTGCAGTCCATGAGGAGGAAATGCACTGCAGTACTTAATGCAGCTGGTGGCCACACCAGATACTGACTGTTACTTTTTTGACACCCCCCCCCCCCCCTTTGTTCAGGGACACATTATTACATTTCTGTTAGTCACATGTCTGTGGAACTTGTTCAGTTTATGTCTCAGTTGTTGAATCTTGTTATGTTCATACAAATATTTACACGTTAAGTTTGCTGAAAATAAACGCAGTTGACAGTGAGAGGACGTTTCTTTTTTTGCTGAGTTTATAAATGTATGGACGAGCAATGTCAGAGCGGCATAGACTAAGATACAGTAGAATAGTATAGAATATAGTATATACATATGGGATAAGTAATGCAAGATATGTAAACATTATTCAAGTGTTAGTGTTCCATTTATTAATGTGGCCAATGAATTCAAGTCTGTGCATATTGGCAGTAGCCTCTCTGTGCTAGTGATGGCTATTTAACAGTCTGATGGCCTTGAGATAGAAGCTGTTTTTCAGTCTCTCGGTCCCAGCTTTGATGCACCTGTACTGTCCCAGCTTTGATGCATCTGTGGTTGTTGTCCTTGATGATCTATTTGGCCTTCCTGTGACATCGGGTGCTGTAGGTGTCCTGGAGAGCAGATAGTTTGCCCCCGGTGATGCGTTGTGCAGACTGCACCACCCTCTGGTGAGCCCTGCGGTTGTGAGTGGTGCAGTTGCCGTACCAGGCTGTGATACAGCCCGACAAGATGCACTCAATTGTGCATTTGTAAAAGTTTGTGTGGGTTTTAGGTGAGAAGCCAAATTTCTTCAGCCTCCATTTCAGTTTGTCAGTGATGTGTACGCCGAGGAACTTAAAACTTTCCACCTTCTCCACCGCTGTCCCGTCGATGTGAATAGGGGGGGTGCTCCCTCTGCTGTTTCCTGAAGTCCACGACCATCTCCTTTGTTTTGTTGACGTTGAGTGAGAGGATATTTTCCTGGGACCACACTCCCAGAGCCCTCACCTCCTCCCTGTAGGCTGTCTCATCGTTGTTGGTAATCAAGCCTACTACTGTGTCGTCTGCAAAGGGTGGCTACTTTGAAGAATCTAAATCTAAATGAATGTAAATGTGTTCATTTGTTTAACACTTTTTGGGTTACTACATGATTCCATATGTGTTATTTCATAGTTTTGATGTCATCACTGTTCAAACTTTTGACTGGTACTGTAAATACAACTGAACAGTGATTTTCCCGACAGTTTGACCTCCCGATCCGTTCTGAGACAATGACCCCTGACCCTGATATGACTCCAACTGATAGGAATACCCCTTATCACCATGACTGCAGTCTAACAGACTAGCTTAGACTAGCTACAACACAGAATAGTTAACACACACACACGTACAGAGACAGAATAGCTTATCCACTATCCTGCCCAGTAGGTATGATATGAAAAAATGCTGTTGGAAAGAAGATTAGCCCCTAGTGATGAAGTCAATGTTTACAATTTCATCAATACTGTCAAAGGGGTCCATAAGGTTCAGGTTTATTCAATGACACATGTTATTCAATGGTAACGGCGTCAATAGAAGACACCAAGGGTTGTGTGTTTTGAATCCTGCTGGGGCTACCCATACGTAAAAAAATATATAAGTCTCTTTGGATAAAAGTGTCTGCTAAACGGCATATATTCTTATTAAATGATTAAACCTGAGGGATTTACATAACAGGAGAGAGAGAAGGAGTCTGTTGAGACAGTACCCAGTGATCCAGCCTCCACCCACTGTTCTAAAAATGCCCCAGGGCCAGGCTACGATGTGATTGGTCAGTAATGTGACGGCAGCACAGTCCTCTAGACAGAGGACAACCGTTGACTGTTATTTTTTTTAAAGATAAACATTGCCGCTCCCCTTCTGTGAGTGCCCAGTCATATATAGATGTCTCTGTGTGCTAGAATGGGATACTGTAAAGAAGGATTGGATAGTGAGGGAATATTCTAGAACACGGCAATTTTTAACAGTACATGTGACCCAGCTGTGACAATCGTTTCATTCATTTCCATTTCAATGAAAGCTCCATTTGGCTCCCATTGTGGAAATGCTGTACTTCCTGCAGAATCTGGTAAACTGATGACATCACTGTCCAATCCTTCTTCAGCTCGTTCTAGTCTGCGTGGGCTCTCCCCATCATGACATCACCATCTCTGTTCCTCTGTGTACTCTCCCCTGCCTTCAAGCCTTGCCTCCTCTGACCATTATTCTGGCCAAACACTACAAATAATACTAATTATTTTATAAAAGGAACATTTATAATAAAATAACAATCATAAAAAGAAATCAAAAATCTGACCAGTGCACCTAAAAAACAGAAAAGCCATTGATGCACAGCTGAAGCTTTTCAAATCCATGCAAATCCAACCCCTGAAGACAGAAACACTAACCCCGCCCCATGCTCTCTCCTCTCCCCGCCCCTCCAGATATCTGTCTGAAGGAGACCATGTCGCTGGCTGACAGTCTGTACAACCTGCAGCTGGTGCAGGAGTTCTGTAGGGACAACCTCAACCACTGCTGCCACTTCTCCCTGGAGGACATGCTCTATGCCCACTCTTCCATCAAGGTAGGACCATGGGGAACAGAAGGGGGGCTGGGGGGGCTAATGGGGGGACAGGGTAGGGGGATGGGGGAATAGGAAGGGAGGGAGGCTGTGGGCGACAGGGGAAGAGTTCTGGGAGGACAGGGATGGAGGCTGAGGGGGACAGGGGAATAGGTCTGGGGGACATGGAGGCTGTGTGGGACAGGGGTCTGGGGGACAGGAGGGGAGGGGAGGCTGGGGGGACAGGATAGAGGGTTGGGGGTGCAGAGGGGAGGCTGGGGGAACATGGGAGGGGCCAAGACTTGGTTAGTTGGGTAGGGAGGGAAATGGGGTGTTGACATTGGAGGTAGAGTATACAGTTGAAGTCGGAAGTTAACATACACTTAGGTTGGGGTCATTAAAACTCGTTTTTCAACCACTTCACAAATGTCTTGTTAACAAACTATAGTTTTGGCAAGTTGGTTAGGACATCTACTTTGTTTATGATACAAGTAATTTTTCCAACAATTGTTTACAGACAAATTATTTCACTTATAATTCACTGTATCACAATTCCAGTGGGTCAGAAGTTTACATACACTAAGTTGACTGTGCCTTTAAACAGCTTGGAAAATTCCAGAAAATTATGTCATGGCTTTAGAAGCTTCTGATAGGCTAATTGGCATCATTTGAGTCAACTGGAGGTGTACCTGTGAATGTATTTCAAGGCCTACCTTCAAACTCAGTGCCTCCTTGCTTGACATCATGGGAAAATCAAAAGAAATCAGCCAAGACCTCAGAAAAAAAATTGTAGACCTCCACAAGTCTGGTTCATCCTTGGGAGCAATTTCCAAACGCCTGAAGGTACCACGTTCATCTGTACAAACAATAGTACGCAAGTATAAACACCATGGGACCAC
Source organism: Salmo trutta (assembly GCF_901001165.1). NCBI lineage: Eukaryota > Metazoa > Chordata > Actinopteri > Salmoniformes > Salmonidae > Salmo > Salmo trutta. Next base: position 3,571,269 of record NC_042987.1, read on the forward strand.
GCAGCCGTTATACCGCTCAGGAAGGAGAAGAGTTCTGTCTCCTAGGACTGAACGTACTTTGGTGCGAAAAGTGCAAATCAATCCCAGAACAACAGCAACGAACCTTGTGAAGATGCTGGAGGAAACAAGTACAAAAGTATCTATATCCACAGTAAAACGAGTCCTATATCGACATAACCTGAAAGGCCGCTCAGCAAGGAAGAAGCCACTGCTCCAAAACCGCCATAAAAAAGCCAGACTACGGTTTGCAACTGCACATGGGGACAAAGATCGTACTTTTTGGAGAAATGTCCTCTGGTCTGATGAAACAAAAATAGAACTGTTTGGCCATAATGACCATCATTATTTTTTGGGGGAAAAGATGGACGCTTGCAAGGCGAAGAACACCATCCCAACCGTGAAGCACGGGGGTGGCAGTATCATGTTGTGGGGGTGCTTTGCTGCAGGAGGGACTGGTGCACTTCACAAAATAGATGGCATCATGAGGGAGGAAAATTATGTGGATATATTGAAGCAACATCTCAAGACATCAGTCAGGAAGTTAAGCTTGGTCGCAAATGGGTCTTCCAAATGGACAATGACCCCAAGCATACTTCAAAGTGGTGGCAAAATGGCTTAAGGACAACAAAGTCAAGGTATTGGAGTTGCCATCACAAAGCCCTGACCTCAAGCCTAGTTGGGCAGAACTGAAGAAGTGTGTGCGAACAAGGAGGCCTACAAACCTGACTCAGTTACACCAGCTCTGTCAGGAGGAATGGGGCAAAATTCACCCAACTTATTGTGGGAAGCTTGTGGAAGGCTACCCAAAACATTTGACCAAAGTTAAACAATTTAAAGGAAATGCTACCAAATACTAATTGAGTGTATGTAAACTTCTGACCCACTGGGAATGTGATGAAAGAAATAAAAGCTGAAATAAATCATTCTTTCTACTATTATTCTGACACTTCACATTCTTAAAATGAAGTGGTGATCTTAACTGACCTAAGACAGGGAATTTTTACTAGGATTAAATGTCAGGAATTGTGAAAAACTGAGTTTAAATGTAGTTGGCTAAGGTGTATGTAAACTTCCGACTTCAACTGTATATATACACTGAGTGTACAAAACATTAAGAACACCTTCTTAATATTGAGTTGCACCCCCTATCATTTTGCTCTCTGAACAGCCTCAATTCGTCTGGAATAGACTTTACAAGGTGTCGACAGCATTCCACAGGGATGTTGGCCCATGTTGACTCCAATGCTTCCCACAGTTGTGTCAAGTTGGCTGCATGTCCTTTGGGTGGTGGTGGACCATTCTTGATACACACAGGAAACTGTTGAGCATGAAAAACCCAGCAGCGTTACAGCTCTTGACACAAACCGGTGCGCCTGGCACCTATTACCATACCCCGTTCAAAGGCACTTAAATATTTTGTCTTGCCCATTCACCCTTTGAATGGCACACATACACAATCCATGTCTCAATTCTCTCAAGGCTTAAAAATCCTTCTTTAACCTGTCTCCTCCCCCTTCATCTACACTGATTGAAGTGGATTTAACAAGTGGCATCAATAAGGGATCATAGCTTATTTTCGAATGGGGTAATGATGCATAGGGGGGCATAAGAGGACAGGGAGGGTAGATGTTTTAAATTACTTTTTGGCAAGAATGACTCACGAAGAGTATATTAGTCATTGGTGTTCAACCGGTGTGCCTTGAGGAACTCTCAGGTCTGTGAAAATCATTAGCAAAGGAAAGTCTGACTAGGATTTATTTCTAAATATATGGCTCTGGGCTTAGCTATACCACAGACTCTGGTACTGTATGGCTCTGGGCTTAGCTATACCACAGACTCTGGTACTGTATGGCTCTGGGCTTAGCTGAACCACAGACTCTGGTACTGTATGGCTCTGGGCTTAGCTATACCACAGCCTCTGGTACTGTATGGCTCTGGGCTTAGCTATACCACAGACTCTGGTACTGTATGGCTCTGGGCTTAGCTATACCACAGACTCTGGTACTGTATGGCTCTGGGCTTAGCTATTCCACAGCCTCTGGTACTGTATGGCTCTGGGCTTAGCTATACCACAGACTCTGGTACTGTATGGCTCTGGGCTTAGCTATACCACAGACTCTGGTACTATATGGCTCTGGGATTAGCTATGCCACAGCCTCTGGTACTGTATGGCTCTGGGCTTAGCTATGCCACGGCCTCTGGTACTGTATGGCTCTGGGCTTAGCTATACCACAGACTCTGGTACTGTATGGCTCTGGGCTTAGCTGAACCACAGACTCTGGTACTGTATGGCTCTGGGCTTAGCTATACCACAGCCTCTGGTACTGTATGGCTCTGGGCTTAGCTATACCACAGACTCTGGTACTGTATGGCTCTGGGCTTAGCTATTCCACAGCCTCTGGTACTGTATGGCTCTGGGCTTAGCTATACCACAGACTCTGGTACTGTATGGCTCTGGGCTTAGCTGAACCACAGACTCTGGTACTGTATGGCTCTGGGCTTAGCTATACCACAGCCTCTGGTACTGTATGGCTCTGGGCTTAGCTATTCCACAGCCTCTGGTACTGTATGGCTCTGGTCTTAGCTATACCATAGCCTCTGGTACTGTATGGCTCTGGTCTTAGCTATACCACAGACTCTGGTACTGTATGGCTCTGGGCTTAGCTATACCACAGACTCTGCCATAGAAACAAACGGAGCATGGCTTTGTGTCCGTGGTTGCACCTTTACAAGGCAGAAAACCTTGTCTCTAGCCCAAAGCGTTCAAAACTAAAGACCAATTTTACCGGAGCTACATTTTCTTCTTTCTGGTGCAGATTTGCGGGACGCTTTTAAAGGGGTACACACAAATTAGTAAAACTGAAAATATTTCAAATAAACCCTGTTTAATCTAATAGAAAATAGATGGTTTTCATTATGGATCAGATGAGATGGCGGCCATTGCCACTAAATAAATGAATAGGGAAATTGTCGATGTGCTTCATTTTATATCCCATCAAGGTGTGCCACGGTTCAAAAAAGGTTGTGAACCACTGTATTAGTGTACTGTACTCTATGTGGGTAGAGGAGATTTGGGTGTGCGTGTTTGTGTAGGAGGGTCAAATGAAAGTATGAGTCAGTGTTTGTGTGTGTGTGTGTGTGGGGGGGGGGGGGGGGGGGTTATTCCAGAACAGAAGGGCCAAAATGGGCCAAAGTCTCCCCCTCAGACAAACAGAGGCTGCTTAGAGAGAAGTGTCATGCTACTTTGTCTGTGCCTGCCTCTCCCTGCCTCTCTTGTTCTGTTGTTTTTCCATTTTCTATCAAAGGAAGACGGAACTGTCAGTAAAGAACTGTTGATTATTTATGTGCTACAAAGAATACTGAATGGGTTCTGATTTACTAATCATACATACAGAATTGATCACTTAACTGAGATGCTGTCAGTGTGAGGCAGGACAAAACAGATAGAAAACCATGTAATCTGGCTATAGACCCCCAGAATGCATAGCATGTAGTATAGGACAGTGGGGGCTGCTGACGGGAGGACAGCTCATAATAATGGCTGGAATGGAGTCAATGGAGTGGTATCAAACGCCTGGTTTCCATGTGGTTGATAACATTCCACTGACTCCATTCCAGACATTATTAAGAGCTTTCCTCACCTCAGCAGCCTCCACTGGTATAGGAACATTAGTCAGAACCAATCAGGATTCTGTCTTTTCCATAGACTGCTTGTTGCTTGTGTGTGTGTGTGTGTGTACCAACCTCTTATTGAGTGATACAAACACAACCAAGGGGGTGCACAGGGTCCTTTCAGGTCTAACACACAGACACACACACACACACCATGCACTGCTGGGTGTGTATAGAGTGGAAACAGTGCTACAAGTCAGTGTCTCAGACAGGGACAGAGAGTGAGAGAACGGCTCCTGAAGAGCAGCCAAAAGCTGGCAGAGCCAACCCCCATCTGGCCAAACCTCCAGAACCCCTAACCAACCAGCCACAGTGTGTGTGTGTGGGCGTGTGTGAAAAGGGACACTGTTCACACCCGTTATTTGTGGAGGAGTGTGTTCTAGACTCAAAACTCCACTTGATGTCCAAGAACTATAACAATACAAAGAGAATATCCAAGTAACCATGTTTTGGAATCTAAAGTCCAGTCTTAGTTTTGTGGTCAATGGAGATGCTCTTTTCCGTAGAGAGAGAGAAGCCCAGTCAAAATATGTGGTTTAAAAGGCTCTCAACAAGTGAATGACTCTTCTATGGAGGTCTCCAGAGTCTGTTTTTACCATTAAATCATAAAAAGCATAAAATCATATTTGGGTTACACTCTATGGGGTGTGTATTGCACACTAAACTATACCAGATGGTATTTAGTCAGTTCTTCCACTACACACTAGAAGTTGAGGTAAACATAGCTATATGAGGCTGCCAATAACGCACGCACGCACGCACGCACGCACGCACGCACGCACGCACGCACGCACACACACACACACACACACACACACACACACACACGGCAGCTCAGAGGCAGCTTTACCTGCTATCCCTGGCCTCAGTCACAGTGCCTTCAGAAAGTATTCACACCCCTTGACTTGTTTCACATTTTGTTGTGTTACAGCCTGAATTCAAAGTTGATTAAATCATCAAAAAAAAATCTCTCACCCATCTACACACAGTACCCCATAATGACAAAGTGAAATAATGTTTTTAGAAATTATAGCAAATTTATTGAAAATGAAATACAGAACAATCTAATTTACATAAGTATTCACACCCCTGAGTCAATAGATGTTAGAATCACCTTTGGCAGTGATTACAGCTGTGAGTCTTTCTGGGTAAATCTCTAATATTTGCACATAAATTCCTCAAGCTTTGTCAAGTTGGTTGTTGATCATTGCTAGACAGCCATTTTGAAGACTTGCCATAGATTTTCAAGACGATTTAAGTCAAAACTGACTAGACCACTCAGGGACATTCAATGTCATCTTGGTAAGCAACTCCAGTGTGAATTTGGCCTTGTGCTTTAGGTTATTGTCTTGCTGAAAGGTGAATTAGTTTTGCTGAAAGATGAATTCATCTCTCTGTGTCTGGTGGAAAGCAGACTGAACAAGGTTTTCCTCTAGGATTTTGTCTGTGCTTAGCCCCCTTCCATTTCATTTTTATCCTGAAAATATGAAGAGTGGTACTCGGTAATGTGTTGTATTGGATTTGCCCAAAACAAATTGTATTCAGGACAAAAAGTTAATTGCTTTTACACATTTTTTGCAGGATTCCTTTAGTGCCTTGTTGCAAACAGGATGCATGTTTTGTAATATTTGTGTTCTGTACAGGCTTCCTTCTTTTCACTCTGTCATTTAGGTTAGTATTGTGGAGTAACTCCAATGTTGTTGATCCAGTCTCAGTTTTCACCTATCACAGCCATTAAACTCTATAACTATTTTAAAGTCACCATTGGCCTCATAATGAAATCACTGAGCAGTTTCCTTCCTCTGAGTTAGGAAGGATGCCTGTAAGAATTTGTTCTTAACTGACTTGCTACATCTTTGTAGTGACTGGGAGTATTGATACATCATTCAAAGTGTAGTTAATAACTTCACCATACTCAAAGAAATATTCTATGTCTGCAAAGGAACATTGTATGTCTGCAAAGGAATATTCTATGTTTTTTTTTAAATCTACCAATAGGTGCCCTTCTTTGCGAGGTAGTGGAAAACCTCCCTGGTCTTTGTGGTTGAATCTGTATTTGAAATTCACTGCTCGACTGAGGGACCTTACAGATAATTGTATGTGTGGGGCACAGAGATGAGGTAGTCATTCAAATATCATGTTAAACACTACTATTGCACACAGAGTGAGTCCATGCAACTTATTATGTGACTTGTTAAGCACATTTGTACTCATTAACTTATTTAGGCTTGACATAACAAAGGGGTTGAATACTTATTGACTCAAGACATATCAGCTTTTCATTTCATTTGCAAACATTTCTAAAATCCAAATTCCACTTTGACATGATGGGTTATTATGTGTAGGCCAGTGACACAAAATCTACATTTTATCCATTTTAAATTCAGGCTGTAACACAACAACATTTGGAAAAAGTCAAGGGGTGTGAATGCTTTATGAAGGCACTGTATTTTGCCTCCTATGTGTCTTAACAGAGGCACCTTGTGGACAAATGTAGGTATTTGGTTGTATTACATTTTCTTTGCCCTTCTCTAGCTCATGTGTGTGTTTTGCCCTGTTGCAGAATAACTACCTGGTGTTTATGCTGTGTTTTGCCCTGTTGCAGAATAACTACCTGGTGTTTATGCTGTGTTTTGCCCTGTTGCAGAATAACTACCTGGTGTTTATGCTGTGTTTTGCCCTGTTGCAGAATAACTACCTGGTGTTTATGCTGTGTTTTTCCCTGTTGCAGAATAACTACCTGGTGTTTATGCTGTGTTTTGCCCTGTTGCAGAATAACCTACCTGGTGTTTATGCTGTGTTTTGCCCTGTTGCAGAATAACTACCTGGTGTTTATGCTGTGTTTTGCCCTGTTGCAGAATAACTACCTGGTGTTTATGCTGTGTTTTGCCCTGTTGCAGAATAACCTACCTGGTGTTTATGCTGTGTTTTGCCCTGTTGCAGAATAACTACCTGGTGTTTATGCTGTGTTTTGCCCTGTTGCAGAATAACTACCTGGTGTTTATGCTGTGTTTTGCCCTGTTGCAGAATAACTACCTGGTGTTTATGCTGTGTTTTGCCCTGTTGCAGAATAACTACCTGGTGTTTATGCTGTGTTTTGCCCTGTTGCAGAATAACTACCTGGTGTTTATGCTGTGTTTTGCCCTGTTGCAGAATAACTACCTGGTGTTTATGCTGTGTTTTGCCCTGTTGCAGAATAACTACCTGGTGTTTATGCTGTGTTTTGCCCTGTTGCAGAATAACTACCTGGTGTTTATGCTGTGTTTTGCCCTGTTGCAGAATAACCTACCTGGTGTTTATGCTGTGTTTTGCCCTGTTGCAGAATAACTACCTGGTGTTTATGCTGTGTTTTGCCCTGTTGCAGAATAACATCCTGGTGTTTATGCTGTGTTTTGCCCTGTTGCAGAATAACCTACCTGGTGTTTATGCTGTGTTTTGCCCTGTTGCAGAATAACTACCTGGTGTTTATGCTGTGTTTTGCCCTGTTGCAGAATAACTACCTGGTGTTTATGCTGTGTTTTGCCCTGTTGCAGAATAACTACCTGGTGTTTATGCTGTGTTTTGCCCTGTTGCAGAATAACTACCTGGTGTTTATGCTGTGTTTTGCCCTGTTGCAGAATAACTACCTGGTGTTTATGCTGTGTTTTGCCCTGTTGCAGAATAACTACCTGGTGTTTATGCTGTGTTTTGCCCTGTTGCAGAATAACTACCTGGTGTTTATGCTGTGTTTTGCCCTGTTGCAGAATAACCTACCTGGTGTTTATGCTGTGTTTTGCCCTGTTGCAGAATAACTACCTGGTGTTTATGCTGTGTTTTGCCCTGTTGCAGAATAACCTACCTGGTGTTTATGCTGTGTTTTGCCCTGTTGCAGAATAACTACCTGGTGTTTATGCTGTGTTTTGCCCTGTTGCAGAATAACTACCTGGTGTTTATGCTGTGTTTTGCCCTGTTGCAGAATAACTACCTGGTGTTTATGCTGTGTTTTGCCCTGTTGCAGAATAACTACCTGGTGTTTATGGCAGAGCTGTTCTGGTGGTTTGAAGTGGTCAAGCCTTCGTTTGTACAGCCCAGAGTCTTTGACCCACAAGGTAAGCCAAAAAGGGCGATGCTGAAGATGATGATGGGATAATGAAGATAATCAACTGCATTGACATAGTATATTTCAGTTTTCACCAGAATTCAGACCACGTCAACTACCTTTATTGACTTGAGTATCCTGACTGATTGGTGTTTGTTTGTCAGCCTGGGATCTAGCCCCGTCAGCAAGGGCTATGGCTCCTATCTGTAGCCCAGCCAAGCAGGACTTTGGGGACAGCCCAGAACACAAAAGGTATGATTTAATATTGAGTGGACAAATGTAGTAACGTGGAGTTATTTAATGTTCCCTTATTGAACAAGCTTGGGAAAGGTCGAGCGTATTCAACTTGGCAGTTACAGAAGGTGTGATTTTGAGCTTGAGCGTAATTATCTCTCTCGCTCTCTCTCTCTCAGGCATCAACCAGACTCTGCTTCAGGTAAGAACACAGGAACTACCCCTTTCCTCAGAATCACAAACACTTATCTGTCAGAAGACTCTGAACTACTATTGGTTCTCCTTGATTTAGTCTCTGTGCGTGTGGAACTAACCTTTTTTTCCCTGTTTCGGGCAGGTGTGATAAAGAGGACGGCATCCATGAACTATGTGGACGGCTGTGTGGGGACGTGGCCTAAGGAAAGACGGTCTAGGGGCATCTCCTTTGAGATTCCTTTGGACGGGGATCCTAATGTCCCTCCCTGTTGGGGTCCCTCACTCCGGGGCCGCTCTGCCAGCACCGAGGGCCTGGGGGGGTTCAAAGTTCACCACGCACCCCAGGGGGACATGAGGCGCCACCTCTCCTTTCAGCCGGTCAGCGTCAACGGCCCTAGCAGCACCGCAGGACACAAAACTGAGGAGGACTACAACAGGGACTCACCAAACTCCCACAAAGCACTGGGGCGCGGGCAGACTCAACCACACAAGAACCGGAACAGGTACTTATGATGGCTCTGACGGTAGGACATCCGAGTTGTGTGTACAAGGGATACATATGCTGAATAGAAATATGTTACTAACTGTTAGTTTCTTCTGATAAAGTGTTAATAAATTATCATACTGGTCTGTCAATCTAGATATTCCAATGGTGTTGTCAAAGAGAACGGCAATGGTGGCAGCGGCCCCGTCAGCCCGTCGAGCCCCCCTAGCATCGAGGAGGCTCTGAAGATCATCCACGACACAGAGAGGCCCCACGGCAGTCTGGGGCCCGGGGCCAACGGCTTCTTCCTCCACGATGGAGCTGAACCTTCAGACCCAGGTGACGACCCAGATGACTACCCAGGATCGGCTAAAGCCCGGGCAGACGAGGCCGACCCCTACTCGGCTTCTACGGAGGAAGTAGACACAGGGATCCACGTGAGGTCGGAGGACATCCAGGAGAGTTTGGACGAGGACAATTCTTCCCTCAGGGACTACTCTGATATGGATCCTGACTATGAGGCTATGACCCGATCCTGTCCCTTACCAGAGGGGAATGGAGAGAGGGGGGTGAGGAGCAGCCCATACCCCAGCTCGGTGCCCCCAGCCCCTCTGTCTCATGCTCCCAGCCCTGCCTCGTCCTCGGGTGGTTCTGGCGGTGGACTGGTTCGCATGACCAGCTTCGCTGAGCAGAAGTTCCGTAAGCTGGAGGGGCGGAGCAGTGGAGGGACCACCCCCGAGAGCGCTGAACTCTACGTTCCCAATACGCCCCCCACACGAACTGCCACGCTCGAGGTCAGTAGAGAAACTCTACCTCTCTTTGTCTCTCTCTCTTTCTCTCTCTCTCTCTCTCTCTGTCACTATGTTAATGTCTCTAGGACTCTCTCTATGTTAATGTCTCTTGGACTCTCGCTCTCTCTCTCTCCATTGATCTATTTCTCTGTCGCTCTTTCAACTCTTTTTGGTCCTACTCCGCATTTCTCTTTTGCTTTTTCCTCTTACCCCTCTCGTACCTCTCGCCCTCTTCTTCCCACCCTCTCTCTCTCTCTCTCTCGCTCTCTTTCTCAGATCTCCAGCCCCACCCATCCAGCCCAGACCCCGGCCACGCCCTCTCCCAGAGACCACACCCACCTGTTGTCGTCAGAGATGGTGCACCTGAAGATGAAGCTGGAGGAGAAACGCAGAGCCATCGAGGCCCAGAAGAAGAAGGTATAGGCTTAATAACGCTTCAGAGAGTTTCTCGTCTTTGGCTGCGTCTCAAACGGCATCCTATTCCCTATTTCCATAGGGCTCTAGTCAGAAGTAGTGCACTATGTAGGGATTTGGGTGCCATATCAGACGCACCCTCAATGTACAATCCAAAACAAAAGAACAAAACTCTGATCTTCCAGCACTACTGCAGGTTTTCTAAAAGAGCAGTCCAGTCAAATTATGTCAGTTAGTAATCAAACCTAATCAAACAAATCATTTGCACCATCATCTTGTTGGATAATTTGGTATGTTCATTGGTTCCCCCAAAAAATTGCAGAAATAATAAGACATTTTTTCTCTGTTACAGGTTGAGGCAGCGTTCACCCGGCATCGTCAGAAGATGGGCCGGACAGCCTTCCTCAACGTGGTACGAAGGAAAGGGGTGACCCCCTCCCCCACCAGCCCCATCCCTGGGGGCCACGACCTGGACAAGCCCTCCCCAGATCGCTTCTTCACCCCTTCGGAAAGCCTGGGCCAGGCGGAGAGGTGCAAGCCCGACGGAGCCGCTCCCAAGTCCCCCTGCGAGGAGGGTGCAGGTAGTCACCACTATAGCTTCTGATGAAACCAACCTTTGTTTTCTACTTTTGGTTTCCTACTTTCTGGAGCAAATAGCCTGGTCCCAGCTCTGTTTGTGCTACGTTGCCAGCGTTGGCTTGACAAGACAGCACAAAATGATAGAGGGCCAGGCTAGGGAGCACGTGTACTGTTTTATGTGTAGTGTTTTCTACATGTGTAATAGCCACCTTATGGACGAGAGGTGTCTGCTGTGTCATTCTCCAGGTGTCGGGCTTGGAGAGGTGGACCTGGGAGAGTACACTCGCTCCATCGAGAGGCTGAACACATCCCTGGGGTCCCTGCAGACGGAGATGCAGCGGCTGGCCCAGCAGCAGGACAGGATCATGGCCATGAGAGAACAACAACAGGCCTGGGTCATACCTCCTCCAGCGCCCTCACCACACAGGTATGGTCATCAATATCACATAAGTGGTACCCAAGACTGGCATGAGAATTGATAATGCGGACTAAAAATAGGCGCGTATAATATCGGATGAAGTTAAGATATTTCACCTAAAACCATTTATCGTCATACTATTATCCCTAATTTATGGTGATAAAAGCAGTTGTCGCAATACTATTATTGCGTAGTTAGTTATCATTGCAAATTTAAACTCTCTCTACAGGCAGCTCCGGGAGCTCCGCAGCAGCAGTGTAACTGGCCGGGGGTCCGTGGGGTCCTTGTCCCCAATCTTGTCCTCTGCAGGTGGTTCCCCCCGCACCGCCCACCGTTCCCCCGGCGGCCTCAAGCGCCGACCGGCCTCCTTCCATGCCAGCACCCCTCACACCCCACGCACCCCACGCCCCACCGAGCTCAAGGTAACCCCCTTTAGACGGATGCTCAACACCCCCACGTCCGTGGACAGTCTGCCCAGGCTGAGACGCTTCTCACCCAGCCAAACCCAGGTCACCTCCTTTGCCTACCTGGGACACGATGAAGGACCTGGAGCCACGGAGGGCAAGGAGAGCGGGGCCACAGGGGGAACAGAGGAGCCCCAAAACCAAACCAAACCACCTGAGACCGAGGTAGCGGGGGCGGGGATAAGGAGTGTCGGCGCTCATCCCTCCTCGCCCACTACAGAGCCAGCCAAAGAGAGAGAGAAGGAGAGGAAGGAGAGGAGAGATGGAGGGAAAACGGAGAAGTTGGCAGAGGTGCTGTCTCAGCCAGTGAGAGACCTGATGGAGGTGCCGCTGTCGTTGCTGAAGCCTTTGGATGGACAGGGTCCAGAGACAAGTGGAGAGGGGGAGAACAGGGGAGAGCTGTACGGAGAGGACCAGAAAATGTGCTGTGGGTTCTTCTTCAAGGTAACAAATGGGCTACACTGTACATTTCAGAATTGTGAGAGGACGGTACAAGTACTGTATGTAGCATGTTACGGCAATGGGTTCATTGATCCATAGGTACTGTAACAGCAACACATGAACTATGCAAAGACTCATAAACTATGACTTCAAATGGGTCTGGGACAGTAATTGTGTGTACAGTATCTAGGATAAAGGGTGAGACAGCTCACATACTAATGCTAGAACAGTAGACTAATGAGCCATGCTAGGAGAATGGAGCCAACAGAGCTACTGTATGCCACTACAGAGGGGATAGCTAACAGTGTATTTGCTGGAACATACTATCAACTTCAACAGACACAAATGTTATTATCCCAGTCCAGAAATATCTGGAAATGAAGCCAACACTGTACAACATGCTCTTCGACTGATTAAAATGGGTCATATACACTGAGTATACCTAACATTTGAAACACCTTCCTAATATTGTGTCAGAAGCGTTCCACGGGGCTGCTGGCCCATGTTGACTCCGATGCAGAGTGGTGTCAAGTTGGCTGGATGTCCTTTGGGTGGTGGACCATTCTTCATACACACGGGAAACCGTTGAGTGTGGAAAACTCTGCAGCGTAGAAGTTCTTGACACAAACCGGTGCGCCTGGCACCTACTACCGTACCCCGTTCAAAGACACATTTTTTGTCTTGCCCATTCACCCTCTGAATACACAATCCATGTCTCAATTGTCACAAGGCTTAAAAATCATTCTTTAACCTGTCTCCTCCCCTTCATCTACACTGACTGAAGTGGATTTAACAAGTGACATCAATAAGGGATAATAGCTTTCACCTGGATTCACCTGGTCAGTCTGTGTCATGGTAAGAGCAGGTGTTCTTAATGTTTTGTATACTCATCTGCCATGAATTCCCTCTGACATACATTTGACCAATCAGAGCTGAGAATGAGTGTTGATCTTTCAACTGAGAGGATGTGACAGTGCTGTCTGATCTCATTTTGTCTCTGGCGCTACAAATAACCTAAGTTCCGCAAACTAGCCTTCATGTTGGCACCAAACGATCCATTACAAACATATTACAATTTCACAATCTAAGCAGAATGTTGACGTCATCGTGGCAGCCATTCAAATTCTAAAACGTCAAGAACACAGTTTGCCAACCTATTTATATATATCTGACTCCGTCTCCACCCCACTCCCCTCCAGGACGATGGGAAGGTAGAGGAGGATATGGCGGTGAAGAGGGCTGCTCTGCTGGAGAAGAGGGTGAGGAGAGAGAAGGAGACGCAGGAGAAGAAACAGCAGCAGGAGCTGGAGCAGGAGCAGAAGAAGGAGGAAGCACGGTCAGTCTGGACCTCAAGGGCCCTGTACCTTTTCCACTGTTATGCTTGGTCTGAAAACTACCATTAGCGGCGAATCCTTACTCCCACTTCAAAGTTAGTCATGCATTGTTGTCAATGGGTGACTAAGTGAAAATGTGCCTGTTAGTAACTTCTCTTTAATTGGGTAATAAGTATTGAAGCTTCTCGTCTCTTCTGTCCCTCTTCCCTAGGCTGAAAGCGGAGGAGGAGCAGCAGAAGCGAGAGGACGACAAGCAGAGGAAAGATTACATAAAGAACGAGTACATGAGGAGGAAGCATTTGAAGCAGGTGGAGGATATGGATGTCAGGCCCCGCCATGGAAGTCTCAAAAAGAAGCCCCGCCCCAAATCCATGCACAGGGACGTCATGGAGTCACCCAAGCCACCCGCCAGAGCCACAGGTAACACACACTCTTAGACACACACGCATACATACAAATGCATACTCACACACACACACACACACACACACGCACACACACACTACACACACACACACACACTACACATGCTCATGTTACACATACAGTGAGGGAAAAAAGTATTTGATCCCCTGCTGATTTTGTATGTTTGACCACTGACAAAGAAATGATCAGTCTTTAATTTTAATGGTAGGTTTATTTGAACAGTGAGAGGTAGAATAACAACAATAAAATCCAGAAAAACGCATGTCAAAAATGTTATAAATTGATTTGCATTTTAATGAGGGAAATAAGTATTTGACCCCTCTGCAAAACATGACTTAGTACTTGGTGGCAAAACCCTTGCTGGCAATCACAGAGGTCAGATGTTTCTTGTAGTTGGCCACCAGGTTTGCACACATCTCAGGAGGAATTTTGTCCCACTCCACTTTGCAGATCTTCTCCAAGTCATTAAGGTTTCGAGGCTGACATTTGGCAACTCGAACCTTCAGCTCCCTCCACCAGATTTTCTATGGGATTAAGGTCTGGAGACTGGCTAGGCCACTCCAGGACCTTAATGTGCTTCTTCTTGAGCCACTCCTTTGTTGCCTTGGCCGTGTGTTTTGGGTCATTGTCATGCTGGAATACCCATCCACGACCCATTTTCAATGCCCTGGCTGAGGGAAGGAGGTTCTCACCCAAGATTTGACGGTACATGGCCCCGTCCATCGTCCCTTTGAGCGGTGAAGTTTTCCTGTCCCCTTAGCAGAAAAACACCCCCAAAGCATAATGTTTCCACCTCCATGTTTGACAGTGGGGATAGTGTTCTTGGGGTCATAGGCAGCATTCCTCCTCCTCCAAACACGTTGAGTTGATGCCAAAGAGCTCCATTTTGGTCTCATCTGACCACAACACTTTCACCCAGTTGTCCTCTGAATCATTCAGATGTTCATTGGCAAACTTCAGACGGACATGTATATGTGCTTTCTTGAGCAGGGGGACCTTGCGGGCGCTGCAGGATTTCAGTCCTTCACGGCGTAGTGTGTTACCAATTGTTTTCTTGGTGACTATGGTCCCAGCTGCCTTGAGATCATTGACACGATCCTCCCGTGTAGTTCTGGGCTGATTCCTCACTGTTCTCATGACCATTGCAACTCCACAAGGTGAGATCTTGCATGGAGCCCCAGGCCGAGGGAGATTGACAGTTCTTTTGTGTTTCTTCCATTTGCGAATAATCGCACCAACTGTTGTCACCTTCTCACCAAGCTGTTTGGCGATGGTCTTGTAGCCCATTCCAGCCTTGTGTAGGTCTACAATCTTGTCCCTGACATCCTTGGAGAGCTCTTTGGTCTTGACCATGGTGGAGGGTTTGGAATCTGATTGATTGCTTCTGTGGACAGGTGTCTTTTATTCAGGTAACAAGCTGAGATTAGGAGCACTCCCTTTAAGAGTGTGCTCGTAATCTCAGCTCGTTACCTGTATAAAAGACACCTGGGAACCAGAAATCTTTCTAATTGAGAGGGGGTCAAATACTTATTTCCCTCATTAAAATGCAAATCAATTTATAACATTTTTGACATGCGTTTTTCTGGATTTTTTTGTTGTTGTTATTCTGTCTCTCACTGTTCAAATAAACCTACCATTAAAATTAAAGACTGATCATTTCTTTGTCAGTGGGCAAAGGTACAAAATCAGCAGGGGATCAAATACTTTTTTCCCTCATTGTATATCAGTGGAGGCTGCTGAGGGGAGGACGGCTCATGATAATGGCTGGAGCGGAGCGAATGGAATGGCATCAAACACATGGAAACCATGTGTTGGATGTTGTTGATACCATTCTACTATTCCGCTCCAGACATTATCACGAGCCCGTCCTCCCCAATTAAGGTGCCACAAACCTCCTGTGACACAAACTCAGCAAAAAAAGAAACATCCTCTCACTGTCAACTGCGTTTATTTTCAGCAAACTTAACATGTGTAAATATTTGTATGAACATAACAAGATTCAACAACTGAGACATAAACTGAACAAGTTCCACAGACATGTGACTAACAGAAATGTAATAATGTGTCCCTGAACAAAGGGGGGGTGAAAATCTAAAGTAACAGTCAGTATCTGGTGTGGCCACCAGCTGCAGTGCATCTCCTCCTCATGGACTGCACTAGATTTGCCAGTTCTTCCTGTGAGATGTTACCCCACTCTTCCACCAAGGCACCTGCAAGTTCCCGGACATTTCTGGGGGGAATGGCCCTAGCCCTCACCCTCCGATCCAACAGGTCCCAGACGTGCTCAATGAGATTGAGATCCGGGCTCTTCTCTGGCCATGGCAGAACACTGACATTCCTGTCTTGCAGGAAATCACACACAGAACGAGCAGTATGGCTGGTGGCATTATAATGCTGGAGGGTCATGTCAGGATGAGCCTGCAGGAAGGGTACCACATGAGGGAGGAGGATGTCTTCCCTGTAACGCACAGCGTTGAGATTGCCTGCAATGACAACAAGCTCAGTCCGATGATGCTGTGACACACCGCCCCAGACCATGACCGACCCTCCACCTCCAAATCGATCCCGCTCCAGAGTACAGGCCTCGGTGTAACTCTCATTCCTTCGACGATAAACGCGAATCCGACCATCACCCCTGGTGAGACAAAACCGAGACTCGTCAGTGAAGAGCACTTTTTGCCAGTCCTGTCTGGTCCAGCGACGGTGAGTTTGTGCCCATAGGCAACGTTTTTGCCAGTCATGTCTGCTGAGGACCTGCCTTACAACAGGCCTACAAGCCCTCAGCCCAGCCTCTCTCAGCCTATTACGGACAGTCTGAGCACTGATGGAGGGATTGTGCATTCCTAATGTAACTCGGGCAGTTGTTGTTGCCATCCTGTACCTGTCCCGCAGGTGCGATGTTCGGATGTACCGATCTTGTGGAGGTGTTGTTACACGTGGTCTGCCACTGCGAGTACAATCAGCTGCCCGTCCTGTCTCCCTGTAGCGCTGTCTTAGGCGACTCACAGTATGGACATTGCAATTTATTGCCCTGGCCACATCTGCAGTCCTCATGCCTCCTTGCAGCATGCCTAAGGCACGTTCACGCAGATGAGCAGGGACCCTGGGTATCTTTCTTTTGGTGTTTTTCAGACTCAGTAGAAAGACCTCTTTAGTGTCCTAAGTTTTCATAACTGTGACCTTAATTGCCTACCTGTTAGTGTCTTAACGACCGTTCCACAGGTGCATGCATCATTAATTGTTTATGGTTCATTGAACAAGCATGGGAATCAGTGTTTAAGCCCTTTACAATGAAGATCTGTGAAGTTTTGGGGATTTTTACGAATTATCTTTGAAAGACAGGGTCCTGAAAAAGGAACATTTCTTTTTTTGCTGAGTTTAGGCTGTTTATGTGTATTTAGTACACACATATATTCACACACACACACTCAAACATGTCTTCTGTATTTACCTCCAGGTACTCGACCGCGCGGGTTCTCAGTCTCCAGCATGTCCCTGGCCTCCCTCAACCTGGTTGACAACGACAGCAACGCCGGAGATAAAAGGATCCCCAGGTGAGGCCAGAAATTGCCTGATTACAGATTTTCTCAATCACGTACAAGCCATTTTTGGATCTGTGTTGAAACGTATCTATCGCAGAACAGCAATGATAAAATGCTTAAATACATTTAAAGAACTTCTGATACAAAATGCGCCTTTGTACCTGACTTGCATATCTTAGACCACCTTTTGCAAAACTTTAAATGCAAATGTCATCAGTGAATACAAAATTCACTGTTAAGTGTTTTGTTCACAGAATATTAACACATTGTTTAACATTTTAAATGACCCCATCAGTGTCATACATGTGCAATATAGGGAAAGATCTAGGCAGTAGGGACTGTCAAATGTTTCGGACATGCAGAGAATTAAGTTGGGTTACTCCTAAGTCATCATCTCCAACATTGTGACCTATATTTAAGAGCTTTCATTTGGTGTGGATAGAGGCATACAGTGCATTCGGAAAGAATTCAGACCCTTGACTTGTTCCACATTTTGTTATGTTACAGCCTATATGACGCTACAAGCTTGGCACACCTGTATTTGGGGAGTTTCTCCCATTCTTCTCTGCAGATCCTCTCAAGCTCTGTCAGGTTGGATGGGGAGCGTCGCTGCACAGCTATTTTCAGGTCTCTCCAGAGATGTTCGATCGGGTTCAAGTCCGAGCTCTGGCTGGGCCACTCAAGGACATTCAAAGACTTGTCCCGAAGCCACTCCTGCGTTGTCTTGCTGTGTGCTTAGGGTCATTGTCCGGTTGGAAGGTGAACCTTTGCCCAAGTCTGAGGTCCCGAGCGCTCTGGAGCAGATTTTCATCAAGGATCTCTCTGTACTTTGCTCCGTTCATCTTTCCCTCGATCCTGACTAGTCTTCCAGTCTCTGCCGCTGAAAAACATCCCCACAGCATGATGCTGCCACCACCATGCTTCACTGTAGGGATGGTGCCAGGTTTCCTCCAGAAGTGATTCTTAGCATTCAGGCCAAACGGTTTAATCTTGGTTTCATCAGACCAGAGAATCTTGTTTCTCATGGTCTGAGTCCTTTAGGTGCCTTATGGCAAACGCCAAGCGGCCTGTCATGTGCCTTTTACTGAGGCGTGGCTTCCGTCTGGCCACTGTACCATAAAGGCCTGATTGGTGGAGTGCTGCAGAGATGGTTGTCCTTCTGGAAGGTTCAACCTAGAGGAACTCTAGAGTTCTGTCAGAGTGACCATTGGGTTCTTGGTCACCTACCTGACCAAGGCCTTTCTCCCCCGATTGCTCAGTTTGACCAGGTGGCCAGCTCTAGGAAGAGTCTTGGTGGTTCCAAACTTCTTCCATTTAAGAATGATGGAGGCCACTGTGTTCTTGGGGACCTTCAATGCTGCAGAGATGTTTTGGTACCCTTCCCGAGATCTGTGCCACGACACAATCCTGTCTCGGAGCTCTACGGACAATTCCTTTGACATCATGGCTTGGTTTTTGCTCTGACATGCACTGTCAACTGTGGGACCTTATATAGACAGGTGTGTTCCTTTCCAAATCATGTCCAATCAATTGAATTTACCACAGGTGGACTCCAATCAAGTTGTAGAAACATCTCATTAATTATCAATGGAAACAGGATGCACCTGAGCTCAATTTCGAGTCTCATAGCAACGGGTCTGAATTCTTATGTAAATAAGGTATTTCTGTTTTTATTTTTTATACATTTTCTAAAATGTCTAAAAACCTGTTTTCACTTCGTCGTTATGGGGTTTTGTTTGTAGATTGATGAGGGAACAAAATTATTGAATCCATTTTAGAATAAGGCTGTAATGTAACAAAAGTGGCCTGAATACTTTCCAAATACACTGTATACATTGATATTTACACTTCAGTTATTTAGCAGACACTCTTATTGAGAGCGACATTAGTGAGTGCATACATTTTAGTACTGGTCCCCCATGGGAATCAAACCCACAACCCTAGCACTACAAGCACCATGCTCTACCAACTGAGCCACACAGGACCAGTTTTGTTCTTCCATTACATTCACCTTCACTTATTTCTGTTGTGGATTGTGTTTGTGCGCCAATGGAAAGTCTATAAAACTATGAGCCAACCAGCCTATGTATTGAATACATGGACTTGGATTGGGATGATACCGATGAATGAATCCAACACACTTTTTTGGGGGGCTTTTTTTATATACATTTTTTAAAATTAGGAATAGTATTTCATTTGATATGTATGAAATTGTTTGGTGAAATATGCATAAAAGGACAGTAATTTCCCATAATTCTGCAACTTTGGATAGTTGTACTTCCAATTTTGATCATCATGATATAGTGACTGCAAAGAAATCCCAGTGGGCACAGACGTCAATTCAACGTCTAGTTTTGATTTACATTTGGTTGAGTTGTCAACTAACGTGAATTCAACAACAAAATGTCACCATGTCATTGGACTTAGGTTAAAAGTTGGGTGAATAACAATTCCCTTACGTTGATTACTTTTTGCAAATCTAATAAATTTTCCACGTTGATTCAACATCATCGCATTGAATTTTTGTTGTTGAAATGACGTGGAACCAATGTTGATTCAGCCAGTTTTTGCCCAGTGGTGTACAATTGATCTAGTTGGACTTTTAAAAAAACTGGTCCCAAACATGTTCTGTTTTTTCTGCTTGGACTCGAGAGATAACTATGGTAGTGTTCATCTGTTTGCAGGCAGTCGTGTTCTATTGTATGTATTTGCAATTTTGACGGTATAATATAGTTTTGATTAATGCATTTATGTTTTGAGAAGGTAATTATGTTTTGAAAACACATTTACTGTTTTTCAAAAGGCCACAGAGTTCTGTGTCTTGTGGACTCTGTTTTGAACTCGACAACATTGTTCCAAAAAATACTGCGATTGAGAAAATCTGTAAAAAGGACATACAGTTTAGCCAACTCCTTTAGCATGACAACGTCAAAAGAGTTGACTAAAGCACAAACAGACTGGCACCCAGGCTGGCTACGATCCCCCCCCAAAAAAAGCCTTTACAGAGCATCAAAAGCACGAATACTTCTTCAAGAGGACATTCATGTGTCTTATAACTTGTCTAGGTATTGCAACCAAAACGGTTTTCGCTCTCTTGATCTTCTCTATTCCTCTCTCCCTCCTCGCTCTCTGTTTTTTCCCTCTGTTTTGCACGGACCTCCCGGAAGCAGTAAACTAGGCACTGTGAGAGGCCATATCTCTTTCTTTTTAAGCTCTCCCAAAGAGAGAAAGGGAAGGTTTGTAAGGTCCCTCCCTACACCAGCCTAGGGCCTAGACTTTCACCTAGACTTTCATCTAGACTTTCATCTCAGTGCATCACAGTCCAGATTGATCAATCAATCTGCTTTTACTTGAGGTAATATCTTTCAGAACAATTCCCTGTAGCCATACCTAACAGAATCTATCTAAATATCCCATGTGCAGACATATATTTTTGAATCATGTTTGAGCAAGCCACATACAGTACACCAACATTCATTCTGAGTATGACCTGAGACGTAGAGGACACATCCTAGATGTGTTATTTCAACGTCATGCTGTATGGGTTAAGTGTTGGCCAATTACCTCCTTTAAAACAGACCAAAAACTGACGCTCAGTACCGCAGCTGCTTCTGCCTCATTTCATACATGCCCAGCCTCCTGCCTCACCGACTCTGCCCTTTCTCTGCTCCATGCTAGCTGCTCCATGCTAGCTGCTCCATGCTAGCTGCTCCATGCTAGCTGCTCCATGCTAGCTGCTCTACGTTAAGCTGCTGTCTGTGGTTGTTACCTCTAGACTAGACCCGGCGTCAGAGCCATCCAAGCTGCAGCAGACGGGGCGCTCTCCCGTCCCAGGCACGGTAACTTCCACAGCCATGCTGGCTCACATGGAGCCACAGGCCCTTTGTTTTGTATGCAGAGACTTCGAACTAGGGTACACACTAACCCTAACCCCAATTAGGACATGAATGAGCCTGGGCCTGGGACGTGAGTGTGGCTGCTGCAGTTGTATTCTGTCTTGTCACTGAACAGTTGCCTAAAGCTGCTGTTGCATACTGCAGTGTCTCTTCTCCATATCCTAGCGGCCATAATGATTGGACTGTACAATAGCTTTGCTCTACTGCACATGCCTCTGATCTGATCCAGGGACACAGAGATCACTGGGGATGATGTAATATGAGGGAACAGGGAAGGCTGCCTGGGAGAACTGTGTCTATGTCTGACCCTGTTTCTCTGTATGTCTCTGTGTCTGTGTATACGTGGTATATATGTCTATGTCTGTTTTTTTGTGTGAATGTGTATCTGTTATTGTGTGTGTGTCCACGCATGTGTCACTCGTACTGTATATATGTGTGTGTGTGTGTACATTCCTAGGCCAGATTCTGCTAGGCCAGACTCTGCTAGGCCAGACTCTGCGGAGGGCAATCTGTCGTCCTGCCCGTCTCGTAACGGAGAGAAGGACTGGGAGAACGAGTCCACAACCTCCTCCACTCCCTCCAACCAAGAGTACACAGGTACGGACCGCTTCACTACAATCACGGTGTTCTGCTTTCAAAAGGAGACCAAACTCTTGCAGTATACCAGAGCTATGTAGTCCATGTGTAGAACAGGCTGTGTTGTGAGTTTCTGTTTGTTTGTTACTGCATTCCTTATGCTGGTATTCGCTTCTTCCCTCAGGGCCGAAGCTGTACAAGGAGCCCAGTGCTAAGTCCAACAAGCATATCATCCAGAACGCCCTGGCCCACTGCTGCCTGGCGGGCAAGGTCAACGAAGGACAGAAGAATAAGATAATAGATGTAGGCAATTTGCTGTACACAATATGTTTCTTTCTCTCTAATTTTACTTCACTCTTTTACCTCACATTTGTTCCTTTCTTCTCCTCCACTATCTCTTTCAGGAAATGGAGAGATCGGGGGCCAACAACTTCCTGGTTTTGTTCCGAGACACGGGTTGCCAGTTCCGCTCGGTGTACACCTACTGCCCTGAGACGGAGGAAATCACCAAGCTGGCGGGCATCGGGCCCAAGAGCATCACAGCCAAGATGATCGAGGGCCTGTATAAGTATAACTCAGACAGGAAGCAGTTCAGCCACATCCCTGCCAAGACAATGTCAGCTAGTGTAGACGCCATCATCATCGCCCCTCACCTGTGGCAGACCAAGAAACAGGGCACGCCCAAGAAACTGGGTAGTCTCAAGTAGTCACAGCAACAACCCCTTTCATACCAAACCCAGGATATTGTTGCTAGGTGTCCTGAGTTATAGTTGAGGACTGAGGGGAGGCTTTGCGGGTTTTCCGACCCAGGAAGGGCCAAATTACCTGGGATATTACAGGGTCTGGTTTGGTATGAACAGTGCTAAAGAGTCCATCTTTCTAATCTTCTTTCCCATTCAGATATTTAATGAACACGTACACTTGGCATTCATCTGGATCTGATATCTGATGTACAGTTTAATTTGATGAATATGTGGTAGGTGGTTTTCTTCTAAACGGGACACTATTGGCTTTATGCACAACTGGAATGTAGGGGGAAAAAACATCAACACAAGCCTCAAGGGACATTGTTGTTGTTATGCAAGACTGTGTGTGTGTGTGTGTGTGTGTGTGTGTGTGTGCGTGCGTGCGTGCGTGCGTGTGCGTGGGACCCAGAGTCATTCTAATGGTGCACGTGTGTGTATGTTCGTCAGCATGCGTGGGTGCCCATGTTCTCATGTGCCAAAAAAAAGGGGCTGATGAAAGCCTTACTGAATCGGACCACTGAAGCACTGAATGTCATTCTTTTTTAAATAGACCGAGTTTGAGTTCCCTATGTTCATCATGTGTGGCCTTATGCTTGTTTTGTGAAAGCGCAGTGATTAGGTCATATTTAAGCGCCAAATGGGATGTTTTTGTGAGTACAGGATGATACGTATATGAGAGCTTGTTGAGTGTGGCTGTGTGTGAGGCTTGCTTTTCTCTGTGGCTGAAAGATGAGACTGAGAAGTTGGGTTTACATAATGTGTCAATAGTTAAGTAGGTTGTCGTAACTTCCGATAAGAACTAGATTGTAAAATCATTGATTAAGTATAATCTAGTTCACAGGAATGTCAGCAACTGACTCTTAATTTATTATATGTTTTTGATAAGGCTTTGGAAGTTTTTTAAAGGTCCAATGCAGATGTTTTTATCTCAATATCAAATAATTTCTGGGTAACAATTAAGTACCATATTGTGATTGTTTTAAATGGTCAAAAAGAAACAAAAATAGCTTATTAGCAAAGAGCAATTTCTCAAGCAATAATTTTGCTAGGACAGTCTGGGAGTGAGCTGTTATTGACAGAGAGATTTGGAACTCTTTCTTATTGGTCTAGTAACTAATTTACTGCATGATGATGTCACTATAGAAGGCCAAAACCCCTCCCACCAAAACAGGCTGAAATTTCAGGATGGTCTTTCCAAACAGCTCTTACACTAGAAGGGCATTACCATCATTATCACTATTTCACAGTATTATTCCAACCTCATAGTGTGTAAAATATATAAAACACAGGAAAATTATGCTTTTGACTGCACTGGGGCTTTAAAGGCTTTTAAAGTTTCATCAACAGAGGTGCGTAACATACTTTAAGACAATATATACTGTATAAGTTCATTTAGTTTGTATATAATGGCTATTCCATTCAAAATGAATGAGTGAAACTAGCATTTATCATTTAATATGGACGTATTTAAACGTACTATAGTGTATATGGGGCCTTCTATTGTTTCAAAAAATGCAAGTGTGTGATCCCTTTTCAATGTCATTGGCAGAACAATTTCAAGCTTTAGAATAGAAGCAAGTTCCACAAATTGTGTCATGAGCCTGTGCAATTCCGAGAAAATATCTTGTAAAAATCCTTGTTGGCATACAATACCAGTCAAAAGTTTGGACACACCTACTCTTTCAAGGGTTTTTCTTTATTTTTACTATTTTCTACATTGTAGAATAATAGTGAAGACATCAAAACTATGAAATAACACATATGGAATCATGTTTTTTTAACATTTATTTAAACTAGGCAAGTCAGTTATGAACAAATTCTTATTTACAATGACAGCCTACTGGGGAACAGTGGGTTAACTGCCTTGTTCAGGGGCAGAACAACAGATGTTTACCTTGTCAGCTCGGGTATTTGATCCAGCAACCTTTCGGTTACTGGCCCAAGACTCTAACCACTAGCCTACCTGCCACCCCCCAAAAATCATTTAAAAAATTATGTAGTAACCAAAAAGTGTTAAACAAATCAAAATATTATTTTTTTGGTTGATATTCTTCAAAGTAGCCACCCTTTGCCTTGATGACAGCTTTGCACATGCTTGGCATTCTCTCAACCAGCTTCATGAGGTAGTCACCTGGAATGCATTTCAATGAATAGGTGTGCCTTGTTAAAAGTTAATTTGTGGAATTTATTTACTTCTTAATGCGTTTGAGCCAATCACTTGTGTTGTGACAAGGTAGGGGTGGTATACAGAAGATAGTCCTATTTGGTAAAAGACCAAGTCCATATTATGGCAAGAACAGCTCAAATAAGCAAAGAGAAATGACAGTCCATCATTACTTTAAGTCAATCAGGAAAATTTCAAGAACTTTGAAAGTTTCTTCAATTGCAGTTGCAAAAACCATCAAGCTCTATGATGAAACTGTCTCTCATGAGGACCAGCCCAAATAAATGCTTCACAGAGTTCAAGTAACAGACACATCTCAACATCAACTGTTTAGAAGACTGCGTGAATCAGGCCTTCATGGCCGAGTTGCTGTAAAGAAACTACTACTAAAGGACACAAATAAGAAGAAAAGACTTGCTTGGGCCAAGAAACACGAGCAATGGACATTAGACCAGTGGAAATCTGTCCTTTGGTCTGATGAGTCCAAATTTGAGATTTTTGGTTCCAACCGCTGTGTTTTTGTGAGACGCAGAGTAGGTGAATGGATGATCTCCACATGTTTGTTCCCACCGTGAAGCATGGAGGAAGAGGTGTGGGGGTGCTTTGCTGATGACACTGTCAGTGTCCAGCATGGCTACCACAGCATTCTGCAGCGATACGCCATCCCATTTGGTTTGCTATTTGTGGCACTATAATTTGTTTTTCAACAGGACAATGACCCAAAACACACCTCCCGGCTGTGTAAGGGATATTTGACCAAGGAGAGTGATGGAGTGCTGCACCAGATGACATGGCCTCCACAATCACCCGACCTCAACCCAATTGAGATGGTTTGGGATGAGTTGGACCGCAGAGTGAAGGAAAAGCAGCCAACAAATGCTCAGTATATGTTTTCCTTCCAGAAAAGCATTCCTCAGGAAGCTGGTTGAGAGAATGCCAAGATTGTGCAAAGCTGTCATCAAGGCAAAGGGTGGCTACTTGAAGAATCTTTGTTTAACACTTTTTTGATTACTACATGATTCAATATATGTTATTTCATAGTTTTGACGTCTTCACTATTATTCTACAATGTACAAAATAGTAAAAAAGAAGAAAAACCCTTGAATGAGGTGGGTCCAAACTTTTGACTGGTACTGTATATGTTTGGACCTAACAAGCATTTTACTTGATTGTGGATAGTATCTTTACTGTTGAATTCCTATTACACTTAAAGTAGTCCAC
The DNA here is from genome assembly GCF_901001165.1 of Salmo trutta. Lineage (NCBI taxonomy): Eukaryota > Metazoa > Chordata > Actinopteri > Salmoniformes > Salmonidae > Salmo > Salmo trutta. Next base: position 3,596,944 of record NC_042987.1, read on the forward strand.
AATACGTATGTGTACATATTCAGTAGAGAGTAAGGAATAGAATTTCATGACTCTGTCCTACTGTAGATTGCAGTATTTGTAGTTGATTTAACTGCGTACTTACATAAATAAAGTCAAATACAGATCACAAAAACATAAAACATATTTCTTCAGGACTTTCAAACATCTGTTACATTATGCTTCAACATGTTACATTGTTCTAACCTATGAAAGGAAACTGACATTTATTTGTATTTTATTTTGGAGCAAAGCAGTGTTTACGCTGTACATATATTTTGTCGTATAAAGTATTTTTTTGTAAACCATTTACCATTTTGAGGTTTCATATGAGCAGCATATCTGTTGCAAAAGGAAATGTAAACCATGAGAGTAAACTATGAGTGACGGCTGGAAACTGACTGCAAACTGTTTCCACTGCATACTCAGATATGTGTGAGATGCCATTCTGTGTTTTCCCCCATCTAAATTTGTTTTATTTTAACCTTGTCAGTATGTCCATCTTTTTTTTTTTTTTTATAAATTCCTTTGAACAATATTAAAATGCAAATGTTCATCAACACTTGTGACTGGTGTTTTTGAAGCCTGGTTATCCACTTGAATCTCATTTTAGGCTAGCTCAGATTTGGATTCCTTGTTGTGCTAAATGTTCACATTCCTACAGCACAATATCCAGTTAATTACAGAACAAGTGGGTCTTGAACCTGCAACCCGAGGCCACAGGGGATACAAACGCAGGTTCTGTGCCATGAAGGTGAAAACCTCATGGAAGAAGCATAGGCTTACAGACAGGGATGAACATACCAGTAGTAAAATATCAAGATAAACCCTTTGTCATTTTGTTACAGAATTTCTCCTAAAAAATGCTGGTCCTTTGAATGCACCTTTATTAATCACCTAATGATTGAGAAATAATGCACTAGTCGTCCTCTCTTGCGTTCAAGAAGAGTAACCAGAAGGCTACCGGTTAAGAATAATAGCCTACCAACCAGATTTACTTCTTATCACTGTCTGTCTTAATCCTCTTAAAGCCTTTTCAGGGGGGCATGTTCTTCAAGCATTTAATCAGTTTTGAACTTTCCACTGTGATTCTGCGATTAGCCTAGACGCTAATGGAACACACCATCTAGTCTGAGCAGGGAATGCATGCGGATTAGGCCTGGCCATCCACCATCAAGTATTCTCTGGGAGTGACACGCACCCTGACAAGTTATCATCTCATTGAAAGTGGCATAATTGGACTTCGACGACAACTTGATGCGCATACTCAATGGACGGTATTAGCCAGGAATGTTGATCCGTAGCCAAAAGCGGTGTGGTTTTGACTTGCAGGACGAGACGCTGGGATGTGATTGGCAGACGAAGCGGTGCGCTTGACAACCGAAGGGGTTGGGTAGCAGCAGACTCAAGGCAGGAAAGGAAGGAGAAACTAATCGAAGCAGGATCGCTGTGACAGCTACGCTTTTTCAACAACATAGAAACACATCTAGGAGCGTGTTTTCAGCCCATGTATTTTTAGACCAAGGTGCGCTTTAAATGGCATTTGTTAATTCTGCGTGAGAAGTGTCGCTCCCCACCTAACCCGCCTGTGCTGCTGGCGGAGGATTCACTTCTGGAGCTTGACCTGGGGGTCTGTTCATTACGCCGTTTATTGCTAAACGTTTTGCTACAGAAACCGTTTACTCCAAACGTTTTTGAGTTTTGTTTTGTTGTAGTTCCGTGGCGTCTGGAAGAAATCGTAACCCCGCGGAATTCACGCCACTTGAGAGCATGGAAGAACCGAGCATTTGGCTGGTGCCAAACACTTCGCAGACTATTCCGATTGGGATGGCAACTCCTGGAGACAATAACATCCAAATGAACTAGCTGGCTAGAACTTCCGTTTGCGAAGGCAACATCTTTTACGGAGCGTTTGGAGTAGACCGTCCCTGTTGCTAAACGTTTTGTAATGAATACACCCCTGACTAGCCATTCTCTTGTCATGATCTGAATCTGTTCGTGGGTTTGGGTGCCTGACAACATCACTCTTCGTGGTATGTAGCTACCAGCCAACCTTGGCTGCTAGCTAGCTAGATAGCTTGCTAATATCTCTGAGACATTAGCTTGTGTTGTCGTTTTATTTTATAACATAGGACAAGAACAGCTTGGGTTGAAGTAGCTAGCTAGTTATCTAGCAGTTAGCTAGCTAATTTGCTGTGTTTGAACCCCACCCATAGCTACAGTGCCTAGCTTCATAGCTAGCTAGGTAGTTATAGATTGTAAATCTGTTTATTGGAACCCTTCCGTATAAGTAATACTTAGCTCATCCTTTGTTTAGGTGATACGCATAGTTTATTTGCTGCTAAATTGTTGCCTCTGCTGCCGTCATTGTCACCAGCAGTGCATCTGGCATGATCTGCATGCAGCTTGGTTGTTCTCTTTCTCTTCTGAATGGCCTGTTATGTTCATTGCCAGATATCTAACAATGTTCTTTGTTGACTGCACCAAGGTCTATTTAAAAGCAGAATGATGTGACTTTAGCATCAGTGTGTTTTGCTTGGACACCTTGTCAACAATGCAGGTTGCAGTGCAACACCAAGATAGCATGACTGTTGACATAGCTAGTTAGCCAAACACCCCATCATAATTTTTTTTTAATGTAACCTTTTATTTAACTAGGCAAGTCGGTTAAGAACATTCTTCTTTACAATGACGGCCTACCGGGGAACAGTACTGTGTTCAGGGGCAGAACGACAGATTCGGTTCCTGGCCCAACGCTCTAGCCACAAGGCTACCTGCCGCCCCAAATGAAATTAACATCAAAGCAATTCTAGTCCATAATGTGTTACTGTTTGTTACTACTGAATTGATAGCACCGCTGTGTGTGTGATTGGATTAACTCTCCACTGCAGACTTTACTGACACTGTCCTGCTGCTAAGCACAGTAGCCAGAGAGTTGGGGCTTGATTCCATTAGGCACAATTGAGGCTTTTGTCATTTTGTCCACATTAAGTAGGTACGCAGAGAAGTACCTATATTTCCTGTGCTTGTTTGCAGGAAGGAATTGAAATGAATTATGCTAGACTTCTTGAAAGCCTATTCAAAAGCAAGGTCAGTTGTAACAATTATTGGGAACCCAAAAAATAATTGGTTGAACACAGCGTGGCAATAAAGTGACATTGTTACATTAGAAATGGATTGTTTACCAGACAGCTGGATCAGAAAAGCGGGTGTGGGGGACCTGCTCAGTCGTTTCTTTATGCCCGCTACGTTAGGTTAACCAGACAGATACTAGGCTGCCTTTCTAGGATCACCAAGAGAGCCTCCGTTTGTGCTTTGTATACTCACTCTTGAGTTTTGTTGCTGGTCTATGTGTGTGGGCGTGTCAGCCCGTCGTCGCCATGACAGCAGAGGAGATCATCAATGTGAAGGAGGTGGAGATCATCAAGGTGATCCTGGACTTCCTCAACTCCAGGAAACTTCACATCAGCATGCTGGCCCTGGAGAAAGAGAGCGGAGTCATCAACGGACTGTACTCTGACGACATGCTGTTCCTCAGGTACACCTGGGCCGTATACATTAGGCACCAACAAAAACAAAACGCAAGATTAAAACAGGGAGGGACTACCTGGATTTATCCAACAAGGATCTTTTCATTTTCAGTTGCAAAATTATTTTCTACGGTGTGCCCTAGTGAATATGACCCCGACGTTACTGTTTGGGTCTTACCACACGGCTAGGTTTGGAATGACGGAAGGGCTGGCTCGCCCATAGCATATCAGGACACCTCTATAAGTGTTTGCTGCAATACAACAGTTGACAGACTAATTAGACAAGATTGTTGCTGTTCAGCATTCCAAAGCATTTTCATCAACTTCATGCAGGTTTCATTTTTCAGTCGCATATGAATAGGTCACTGGTTGCTAAACTAATGCAGAAACGCTAACAATGTTCAGAAAGTGTAGCATAATTTCCTTTGTTCGTGCAATAATGATCTAGGCCTCTCCTATGCTGGATTGGAGTGGACCTTTTGAATGTCAGCCAGCAGTGTAGACCTCTTTGGCATTCCACTCAGCTGAGTGTGTGAAATGCCTGATGGGATTGTAGTTGAACCCCTTTCACACAGAGGGCCCACTGTTACCTGGTGACCATTCACTGCCTGTCTTTCATCTGCCAATAAAAAAACCATCTGTTCTGTTACCGTAAGACATGGCATAGCAGGGAAGTCAAATCGAGAACCCTTTGTTTATTTTTGTTCTGTTTTGTTTTTACTGAAATGATCTGGCTAGTGTGAATAGGCTCAGAGCACGTAATAGGTATCACAAAGACCAACGTTTTACATCAGATTTATTAACTACTAGGGGCCCGGGACGATTACCATTATGGCGATACTCGTTAGTGTCGTGGCAAGGAAACAAAGCAGATGTAACTTCTTTAGGAAAACAGCCCTGATGTTGGAAACAGACATCGTTATGTTGTCATTCAGAGTCACATGTATTTATTTTCCAGGCTATAGCACACAATATACAGCAGGTTTTTTAAAGGACCAAAGAGTTTGGTCTGCTTTGTGTTTTTATTTTTGCCGTGGAAAAATATTGCGATACTGGTATCAACCCGGCCCTATAACTAACTTGTCTGTGCATTGTTTATCTCCGTCCAGACAACTGGTGTTGGATGGGCAGTGGGACGAGGTGCTCCAGTTCATTCAGCCGTTGGAGTGCATGGACACGTTTGACAGGAAAAGGTGAGGCATTGATACAACACTAAATTCTGAATGTACGTAGTCTGACTATGCCTGACCATTTCTGCAGTTAGCAATGCTATAATTGCCTTGTCAAACAACAACACGTTAGCAAACTGACACCCAGGCTAGAATGTTCAGGCAGATACTGGGTTTGAATGACTTTACTGACACACATATACTGTAGGATGAGACAACCCAGCGCTGGGGCTGTATTATATTGTTGTGTTGTGCTGTCATAGGTTCCGTTACATCGTCCTGAAGCAGAAGTTTCTGGAGGCTCTGTGTGTGAACAACGCCATGTCTGCTGAGGACGAGCCACAGCATGTGAGTCAACAGACAAAGAATAGCCTCTCCCGCACACACACACACACACACACACACACACACTTTGTTCTAGTGTCTGTCTCTGCCCTTACATATTCCATCTCCCTGTCTTTGTTTGTCTGTCTCCTTTCCTCTGTCTCCTTCTGAATGAGCAAACAAATGAGCAATGAATCCTGAAACAGTCCCGCTTTATTTTTCCATCAAATAATTTTCTATTTCTCGCTGCTTCTTTTTCTCCTAGCCCACACACATTCATTGAGCTTTCTCTACCCATCGTCCTATATTAGCTTAGTCACAGACAGTGTAGATGTGAATCCAGCTTGTGTAGCCTGGCTGGATTAGTCTGGGCTCCTCAAGCCAGCTGTGTCTGTGTGTATAAGTGTGTTAGGTTGTCAGCCCAGCTCTTCATGAGTTAGTGTGTGTGTGACGTGAGTCAGATTTAGGTCTAGGTTAGATCTCGTGAACATCTCTTTTGCACATTTATTCAAAGCAGTTCAAAGCAACACAGACAGTTTGTTATTTCTGAAGTTTCTCCTTGGACATGATGGAGATCTAAGCCCTTCTACCCTGACATTTAGAATCTAAGGGTGGGTTGCACCAACATGCTTTAACTTAATCTAGGTTTTAAAGTCAACATTCAATTTAGATTAGAGGAAGGATTTAATTTAACTAGAATTAATTTAAAACTAGGTTTAAAATTTGGTGCAGCAAGATGAATAGATAAACCTTGATTTAACCCAGTTTAAGAGATAATCCATGTTGGTGCAACCCAACCTAAGCCTCAGATACTGGTATCTCAGATACTGGCGACAACAGGTAGCTGCTTTTCTACAGGATCTACAGACATTCTGGGTTTATATGTTCAAAACATCATTTTTCATCCCCCCTCTGTCTCCGAGGGAATGTTGAGTCTGGAGGGAATGGGGATGGTAGTGCTACATTGCCTCTAGAAATGAATAAATATGATAAAATCCTTTTATTTATTTTTATTGCAAACCTTCTAGACTGTATCAAAGTCCTGCTACATTTGAGCGTAACATGAGTGAATCTGATGTGGCCCAAAATCCACTCTTTCTCTCTCCCCTCTACCGCTCTCTCTCCCCTCCCTTCATCCCTCTCTCCCTCAGCTGGAGTTCACCATGCAGGAGGCGGTGAAGTGTCTTCATGCCCTGGAGGAGGTCTGTCCCTCTAAAGATGACTACAGCAAGCTATGTCTGCTCCTCACCCTGCCTCGTCTCACCAACCACGCTGAGTTCAAGGCATGACACGTTTTTATGTTTATGGCATACTATATTATAATAATATACAATATTATGATTATTGTATGGCATCTGACCTTGTGAATCGTACTGTTATTCTAGCACAGTGATTGATTCTAATACTTACTTTAAAGAAGGTTTGGTAACAGTTTACTGAAAGCAGGTATCAAAAGGAATGGAACTCTAGTCACTATAATAATGTTTACATAACTGGCATTACTCATCTCATATGTATATACTGTATTCTATACTATTCTATGGTATCTTAGTCACTTAATGTTTACATAACTGGCATTACTCATCTCATACGTATATACTGTATTCTATACTATTCTACTGTATCTTAGTCTGTTCCGCTCTGACATCACTCTTCCATATGTATATAGTCTTAATTCATCCCTACTTAGATTTGTGTGTATTGGGTATATGTTGTGTAATTTGTTAGATATTACTTGTTAGATATTACTGCACTGTTGAAGCTAAAAGCACAAGCATTTCACCACACCCGCAATAACATCTGCTAATCACGTGTATGTGACCGATAAACTTTGATTTGATAAGGCATTATTACATTGTTCATTGTTCTAAGCTTGTATGAGCGCTCATGGTTTATTATTCTCTCATAATGCCCTATCTGATGTATTTCAATGCGGCAGTTTTTGAACCATCACAAAATGGATCGCTATGAGACAACACAGACATTTTTAAAGGCGTCATCGTGTTTGGGTTTTAGCTAAATGACTAAGAGGTATAATGTTTCCCCTCCAGGACTGGAACCCCAGCACGGCGCGAGTGCACTGTTTTGAAGAGGCGTGCACCATGGTGGCAGAGTTCATCCCTGCAGACAGGAAGCTGAGCGAAGCGGGGTTCAGAGCCTCAGGGAACCGCCTCTTCCAGCTACTCATTAAAGGAGTTCTGTATGAGTGCTGCGTCGAGTTCTGCCAGGTACTTACAAAGTACCTATACGATTCTATCGATCACTTGATGTTACGGTTTTAGTTTAATATAATGTTATGATTTCATTGCTTGCTTGATTATATTAAGTAATCGTTGATTCATTCAATTCCTGAATGCTTGATTGGCTGATAGATTGATGGATTCACTACCTCTGTCTCCAGAGCAAGGCGACAGGCGAGGAGATCACGGAGGGCGAGGTGCTCCTGGGGGTGGACATGCTGTGTGGGAATGGCTGTGATGACCTGGACCTGTCCTTACTCTCCTGGATGCAGAACCTGTCCCACAGCGTCTTCTCCTGCGCCTTCGAGCAGAAGCTGCTCCAGATCCACGTGGACCGCCTGGTCAAGCCCGCCAAGGCCGGCTACGCCGACCTCCTCACCCCGCTAATCAGCAAGCTGTCCCCCTACCCCTCCTCGCCCCTCCGCCGCCCCCAGTCCGCCGATGCCTACATGTCCCGCTCCCTGAACCCGGCCCTGGACGGGCTCTCCTATGGTCTGTCTGGCCAGGAGAAGAGGGGCCCAGGGGGGGACACGGCGGGGGGGAAGGGGGTGTCCCCCATGTCTCATTCCTTCGCTAACTACCACACGGGGGGCCAGAGTCTGAGCAGGAGTCTGATGTTGGAGAGCTCCGACTGCCACAGCATCTTTGAGGAGTCGCCTGAGAGGTGAGAGGATGGGTTGGATTCATGTAGCGCTTTTCAATATGGAGGTCTGAAAGGGTTTTCCATTGTAAGTGGGGAATTTAACTCATCTACCATTAATGTGTAGTACCCACCTGGGTGATGCGCTTTACCTAGTCATTTTCCCCTCTACAATAATCCCCAAACATTGGCTAAGTAGGCCAATTAATTACATGAATTAACCTGTTTGATTTAGCCTAGACACTGGAGTAGACTGTTGATTATCCTGCGTGGTAGAAAGCTTAGTGATTATCTTGAAGTTTTCTACTGCTCAATAACACCCACTTATGTGGACACTGTGACAGCAGTAGGGCGTAGCTGAGCGACAGTAGGGCGTAGCTGCGTTGTCTGGTACAGCTGTTTGTACTCTGCAACCCTCTCTCTGCACTTGCATTTCACTGTACCGTTTACTCCTGCTGTATCCTGTGCACGTGATGAATACACTTGGATTTTATTTTATGTTTTGCTAACTTCATTCCTGTGATTGGTGTTGGCAAGAAAGCACAAACAGATGTGGGACTGATCAAATGTTATTTGTCACATGCGGGGGGCAGTGCAAATAGTCTGGGTAGCCATTTGATTAGATGTTCAGGAGTCTTATGGCTTGGGGAGGTAGAAGCTGTTTAGAAGCCTCTTGGTCCTAGACTTGGCGCTCCGGTACTGCTCGCTATGCGGTAGCAGAGAGAACAGTCTATGACTAGGGTGGCTGGAGTCTTTGACAATTTTTAGGGCCTTCCTCTGACACCGCCTGGTATAGAGGTCCTGAATGGCAAAAAGCTTGGCCCCGTACGCACTACACTCTGTAGTGCCTTGCGGTCGGAGGACGAGCAGTTGCCATACCAGGCAGTGATGCATCCCGTCAGGATACTCTCGATGGTGCAGCTGTAGAACCTTTTTAAGGATCTGAGGACCCATGTGAAATCTTTTCAGTCTCCTGAGGGGAATAGGTTTTGTTGTGCCCTCTTCAGGACTGTCTTGGTGTGCTTGGACCATGTTAGTTTTTTGGTGATGTGGACACCAAGGAACTTGAAGCTCTCAACCTGCTCCACTACAGCCCTGTCGATGAGAATGGGGGCGTGCTCGGTCCTCCATTTCCTGTAGTCCACAATCATCTCCTTTGTCTTGATCACGTTGAGGGAGAGGTTGTTGTCCTTGCACCACACGGTCAGGTCTCTGACCTCCTCCCAATAGGCTGTCTTGTCGGTGATCAGGCCTACCACTGTTGTGTCATCGGCAAACTTAATGATGGTGTTGGAGTCGAGCCTGGCCGTGCAGTCATGGGTGAACAGGGAGTACAGGAGGGGACTGAGCATGCACCCCTAAGGGGCCCCTGTGTTGAGGATCAGTATGGCGGTTGTGTTGTTACCTACCCTTACCACTTGGGGGTGGCCCGTCAGGAAGTCAAGGATCCAGTTGCAGAGGGAGGTGTTTAGTCCCAGGGTCCTTAGCTTAGAGATGAGCTTTGAGGGCACTATGGTGTTGAACGCTGAGCTGTAGACAATGAATAGCATTCTCACGTAGGTGTTCCTTTAGTCCAGGTGGGAAAGGGCAGTGTGGAGTGCAATAGAGATTGCATCATCTGTGGATCTGTTGGGGCGGTATGCATATTGGAGTGGGTCTTGCACCACTAGGAGCGCCGCCTCTGGATGAGCGTTTTCCTGTTTGCTTATGGCGGTATACAGCTCATTGAGTGCGGTTTTAGTGCCAGCATCGATCTGTGGGGGTATGTAGACAGCTACGAAAAATACAGATAGTGTGGTCTACAGCTTCTCATGAGAAACTCTACCTCAGGTGAGCAAAACCTCGAGACTTCCTTAGATATCGTGCACCAGCTGTTGTTTACAAATATATATAGACCGCCACCCCTTGTTTTACCAGAGGCTAGTCAGGTAGTCCATTAGAGCATTAGTTAATGTAGTCTCTCTGGTTCTTCTTCCTAGCTCCAGGACGGACACGCCCGTGGATAAGATGATGAGTTCGGGCACCCTGCGCCCTGACTCCGCCCCTGGAGAGGATGCCCCATTACCAGGCTCTGCAGAGAGGAACGAGGTAAAACACCTGATGGAGGAGAGGAAGATGAGATGTAACCAGGTCTGTCTTGCAAAATATACAGATTTCTAGAAAATACATTTGAAGTCGGAAGTTTACATACACTTAGATTGGAGTCATTAAAACTTGTTTTTCAACCCCTCCACAAATTTCTTGTTAACAAACTATAGTTTTGGCAAGTTGGTTAAGACATCTACTTTGTGCATGACACAAGTCATTTTTCCAACAATTGTTTACAGACAGATTATTTAATTTATAGTTCACAGTATCACAATTCCAGAGGGTTAGAAGTATACATACACTAAGTTGACTGTGCCTTTAAACAGCTTGGAAAATTCCAGAAAATGATGTCATGGCTTTAGAAGCTTCTGATAGGCTAATTTACATAGTTTGAGTCAATTGGAGGTGTACCTGTGGATGTATTTCAAGGCCTACCTTCAAACTCAGTGCCTCTTTGCTTGACATCATGGGAAAATCAAAAGAAATCAGCCAAGACCTCAGAAAAAAAGTCTGGTTCATCCTTGGGAGCAATTTCCAAACGCCTGAAGGTACCACGTTCATCTGTACAAACAATAGTACGCAAGTATAAACACCATGGGACCACGCAGCCATCATTACCGCTCAGGAAGGGGACGAGTTCTGTCTCCTAGAGATGAACGTACTTTGGTGCTAAAAGTGGAAATCAATCCCAGAACAACAGCAATGGACCTTGTGAAGATGCTGGAGGAAACAAGTACAAAAGTATCTATAGCCACAGTAAAACGAGTCCTATATCGACATAACCTGAAAGGCCGCTCAGCAAGGAAGAAGCCGCTGCTCCAAAACCGCCATTAAAAAGCCAGACTACGGTTTGCAACTGCACATGGGGACAAAGATCGTACTTTTTGGAGAAATGTCCTCTGGTCTGATGAAACAAAAATAGAACTGTTTGGCAATAATGACCGTCGTTATGTTTGGAGGAAAAAGGGGGATTGCAAGCCAAAGAACACCATCCCAACCGTGAAGCACGGGGATGGCAGCATCATGTTGTGGGGGTGCTTTGCTGCAGGAGGGACTGGTGCACTTCACAAATTAGATGGCATCATGAGGGAGGAAAAGTATGTAGATATATTGAAGCAACATCTCAAGACATCAGTCAGGAAGTTAAAGCTTGGTCGCAAATGGGTCTTCCAAATGGACAATGACCCCAAGCATACTTCCAGAGTTGTGGCAAACTGGCTTAAGGACAACAAAGTCAAGGTATTGGAGTGGCCATCACAAAGCCCTGACCTCAATCCTATAGAAAATGTGTGGGCAGAACTTAAAAGCGTGTGTGAGCAAGGAGGCCTACAAACCTGACTCAGTTACACCAGCTCTGTCAGGAGGAATGGGCCAAAATTCACTCAACTTATTGTGGAAAGCTTGTGGGAGGCTACCCAAAACATTTGACCCAAGTTAAACAATTTGAAGGCAACGCTACCAAATACCAATTGAGTGTATGTAAACTTCTGACCCACTGGGAATGTGATGAAATAAATAAAAGCTGAAATAAATCATTCTCTCTACTACTATGCCATTTCACGCTCTTAAAGTAAAGTTCTGATCCTAACTGACCTAAGACAGGGAATTTTTACTAGGATTAAATGTCAGGAATTGTGAAACTGAGTTTAAATGTATTTGGCTAAAGTGTATGATTAACTTCCGACTTCAACTGTAAGTGCATGAGGTGGAAACACCATTTTTACCCAGTACCAACCAACTCTGGAGTCGTCTTCTCTGCTGATGTGTATGGATTGGGATTGTGGCCTGTGGAGAGGATTACTTTCAAAGATGGTGGCCTTCTCCGTCAGTCTAAATATAGGCCGGACTTAGAGATGAATGTGTGTGTGTGTGTGAGACTCACTGAGTCATCGACCGTCTGGGGCTTACAGGGCCTGAATTACAGCCAAGAGACATGTCACCTGTCCTGCTCTCTTTCTATCTCTCTCTCGTCCTCTCACATGAGTTACAGTACAGTCCAAAGGACACTAGTCCCCTGACTCCTCACCAACTCTAGCCTTCGAAGAGATCAGACTGTGAATTAACAGCCCTGCTCAGCCATGTCACCTGGGAGACTGATCAACAGACCAGGAGCAGAATGGGAAATCAGACTGTGTGATTTCACCTTCAGATGAGACTCTGGTTTGTGGGTCCCTCTGCCACACTGTGTGTGTGGTTATTGGATTTCACACTGGCTGTGGTCCCTGTGTCAACGAGGGGTGAGGGATGGCAATGCAATGCTTGTCATGAACGGCTTATTTCTTCCAACCCTCTCTCTCTCTCCCTCTGCATCTCCCTCATCTTTGCCATGCTGGCCCCTGGTCAGTGTGTAAGTTAATGCCTATCAGATGGCACAGTAAGGGAAGTTGTCTGTCCTCAGGCCCATGACACACTGTCTTTTCCCTCTCTCTCTGAAGTTACAGAGGGAAGGGGTGTGGGGTCAATGCTGGCTTTGAATGTGAATGGCAGTATGTAAGAAGTTGGCTGTACTTCAAACAATTATGAATTTGGTTTATTTTAGTATGGCGTGTGTGTGTGACTACTGAGAAGTTGGAAGGGTTTTACCAGCAGTGTGTGTCGGTGTATTTACAGTGCATTCAGAAAGTATTCAGACCCCTTGACTTTTTTCCACATGCTGTTACGTTACAGCCTTATTCTAAAATGGATTACAAAAAAATTGTTCTCATCAATCTACACACAATGGCACATAATGACAAAGTGAAAACAGGTTGTGTGTGTGACGTTATGTTCACTGTGTGTGTGTCCTACCACCTCAGCTGCAGGACTCAACAGAGAAGTTTGAGGAGTTTTACCGCCAGCGTCTGAGAGTGCAGCAGCACCTGGAGCAGAAGCAGCAGCAGAGACAACTCTACCAGCAGATGCTTCTGGAGGGAGGGGTACAACACAGTGACCAGCCAGCCCCCGGGACAGACGCCGCACAGCACAGCCTCACTGAGACGTTCCTCAACAGGTTAGACACACACACAGCACAGGACTTCAGGTCCTAAACAGGTTAGACACACACACAGCACAGGACTTCAGGTCCTCAACAGGTTAGACACACACACAGCACAGGACTTCAGGTCCTCAACAGGTTAGACACACACACAGCACAGGACTTCAGGTCCTCAACAAGTTAGACACACACACGGCACAGGACTTCAGGTCCTCAACAGGTCAGACACACACACAGCACAGGACTTCAGGTCCTCAACAGGTTAGACACACACACACGGCACAGGACTTCAGGTCCTCAACAGGTCAGTTCACCCATCACCGCACAGCACAAAGTCTGAAACAGACATAACAAACATGAGATTGCCTTGATTTTCTGTGGTTTGATGAGTTGCCATTTCGTCCTGAACCTTGTAATGACTCTCCTGTTGGACTGCGCTATCTGTGGCAGACCACATTCTGTCTGACGTTAAATTATGTCATGTGGTTAGTAGTTCCTTCACGTCATGAATGGAATAAGGGTTGTTGCTAAACATATTGTTTAAATCAAGCACGATTGCCTCAGCAATTTGCAAAAAAAAACAAACTTGGCCGATTTTCAGAACACACAGACCCCTCCCTGTGCAGCCCATGGCTTCGACCTAACACGAGGCAATGGAAAGCCGCGTGTTAAACCCCCAACGTTCAGGACAGTCTGGGTTCAGCGTGATACAAAAATATGGGAACATTTTGAATCTAGTTAAAATAGGAAAGGACAAAGAAAGGTCCCAAAAGAACTGTGGAGACACTAAGAATGTCATTATTACCTGACCTTATAAATAATGCAGGGGGGGATCAAAAGGGCTTTGTCCTCCTGGTGCACACAGCAGTCTAGAAGGGAGAGCATTAGTGATGGGTCGTTCGCGAACAAACAGATCTTTTTGGTGATCGCCTGGAACCGAATCGCGTCTGTGACAGCGCCGTTCATTAGGCTCCCTGATTTGCATAGTGCTTCTTGAGCTCCAAACAGCGATGATCTGTAGTTCTAAAAACATGAAGGTGGTTATTCCTCAATGCAGGAACAATGGCTAGAGGTGAGAGCCTCATTCTGTTCCACGCAAAATGTTTGCGGTGTGTTTAAAAATAAAAGCGTGCTTTTCTTTATTGCAAGAGATGTAATTTCGTCAGGTAAAATGTATTTGAACTCAGGTATACAATCTGACATAATGGTAGGCAACCTTTTTCTGCTTACATTAGAAATGTGCTATTTTTCAGGGTTTAGATTTTTTTTAAATTAACTACTGAACGAAGAGCCGTTTCGGAGCCAAATAAACAGCTCATTTAGATGAGCAGAGCCAAAAGATTTGGACTGACCCTATGATGTCATCTCGACTATAGTGAAAGCACAGTTCAATGAGAGAATCTAGCCTCAGCCTGGATGGTTCAAAGCCTGGATGTGACCATTGTATTGTCCTGTTGTCCTGTTAAAACTGCTGACTAATGCTTCGAGACACACGACTTGACATACCGGTGTTTTTCTCAGTAACTGGTTCTGAAAGGGGACGTTGGTTTGTGTGTGTTGGGGGGAGGTGCTGATGGTGATGATTAATGATTGGGTGTATAGTGGAGCTGAGTCTGGTACCCCAGATGGAGCTGGGGGGGTGGAGTGGAGGAAGCCACAAGGGACCCCTCATTGTCTGCTGCTCCTCTCTGTTCTTTATGAACAGTCTTTAATGCCCTGAGCACCAGCTGCTCCTCTCTGTTCTTTATGAACGGTCTTTAATGCCCTGAGCACCAGCTGCTCCTGTGGTACCTGCTCGGTATGTCTCTGGAGCAGAGCCATACTCCGACTGTCATAATCCAACATGTTTAAATGACTGACACTATTAAAAAGACAGAGGTGTGTCTGTGTATTAACCTGTGTGTTCTGTCTACCCAGGTCTATTCAGAAGCTGGAGGAGTTGAACGTTGGGATGGAGAGTCTAGAGGAGGATGTCCAGTCTCTGGCCCAGCAGTGCAATGGTACGGGCCCCTCTCCTGAGAACAACAATATCGGTGACCCCGTAGGCTTGACCCCCGACCCCGCCGTGACCCTGACCCCCGAGCAGGGCCAGCCCCATGGAGGAGGGGTGGTCAGCAGCACCCCACAACGCACCGCAGCGGGTCGGGGCGTACCCCCACCCAACGAATCTCCCGTGGTCTCCCAGAGGTGAGCTACGGGTGGGTGTGTGTGTGTGTGTGTGTGTGATACACACATATGTCTGTATGGCAGGATTGTATACATTTTGTTTGTCTTTGTGTACGTACACGGAGTAATGTACTAATGTGTTGTATCTGTGTGTGGTCTAGTCCTCAAGTAGCCGGACAGCCTTCCGCATTAGATGACTCACCAGGAGCCCGAACCCGAAGTAAGGAGGTAGGTTCCTATCCCCTTCTCTTTCATACGTACACACACACACACTGTCTAACCTCCCACTGTAGGCTTAGTAGAACCCTTTATTGAAAATAAGAATTTGTTCTTACCTGACTTGCCTAGTTAAGTAAATTAAAAAAATTAGTATCAATTCAGTGTATCCACTGAGGTCATGCACAGTAATCCTAGATTATTCACTGTGATGAGTGGAGATTGAATCCATCAGATTATAGTTAGGCTCTGTTTCAGAATAATGGCATAGAAGATCAACCCAGATTACACTGGTAATTATGTTAAACCCATTGCCACTGTATATGCGGGGGCAGTTCTGTGTGTGTGAAAGACATTGTATTTAACTAGGCAAGTCAGTTAAGAACAATTTCTTATTTACAATGACGGCCTACCCCGGCCAAACCCGCCCTATGGGACTCCCAATCACGGCCGGATGTGATACAGCCTGGACCTGCTGACGGGCTAAAAAGCACTTGCCCGGGGCAACTGGGATATCTTCATTCTCATCCCGGATGTTTGTTTGTGTGTGTTGCAGGGGGACAACGGGGACAAGCCCAAGGCCCTGTTTGTAGCTGTGAACACCCTGGAGGACACTCAGGCAGTGCGTGCTGTAGCCTTCCACCCCACGGGGGCGCTATACGCGGTCGGTTCCAACTCCAAGACGCTACGCGTGTGTGCCTACCCAGATGCACCGCTGGACACCAGGTAACACACACACACACAGCCTAATAACTAATCATTCCTGAAATTGTTGATATCTACTGTTCAATTCCTTTGCGAGGTATTCTGCTGTAATGAGACTAAGCTTTATCTCTCTCCGCTCGCTCTCGCTCACTCACCCCCTTTCCTTCCCTCAGTGGGGTGTCGGGTATGACCAAGCAGCCGGAGGTTCGTTTTAAGAGGAACAAGCACCATAAGGGTTCTATCTACTGTGTGGCCTGGAGTCACTGTGGAAAGCTGCTAGCCACCGGCTCCAATGACAAATACGTCAAAGTCCTGCCCTTCAGTGCCGAGACCTGCAACGCCACAGGTAAACTCAATACAGAGTTTCAAATCCGTTACAAATCTATAACATTTAAATCCACTCTATACTCAGGTTGGGATCAATTCAGTTTAAATCCTTAAATGTAATTCATCTCCTGAAATTACTGAATTAATTTTGAATTTACTCAATATAGACCTGACAATGAAAGTTCCAGTTCTCTTGATTTCAGTTCGGTACACACTCTTTCCGTTTAGGTTTGAGTCTCTCTCTCTCGCTCTCCCTCCTCGCTCTCCCTCGCTCTCTTTCTCAGGTCCAGACCTTGAGTTCAGTATGCATGATGGGACCATCAGAGACCTGGCGTTCATGGAGGGACCAGAGAGTGGAGGGGCCATCCTGATCAGTGCCGGAGCCGGAGACTGTAACATCTACACTACTGACTGTCAGAGAGGACAGGGCCTACACGCTCTCAGTGGACACACAGGTACACACACACACACCCAGGTACACACACACCCAGGTACACACACCCAGGTACACACACACACACCCAGGTACACACACACCCAGGTACACACACACACACACCCAGGTACACACACACACCCAGGTACACACACACACACACACACACACCCAGGTACACACACACACACACCCAGGTACACACACACACCCAGGTACACACACACACCCAGGTACACACACACACACCCAGGTACACACACACACACACACACACACACCCAGGTACACACACACACCCAGGTACACACACACACACACCCAGGTACACACACACCCAGGTACACACACACACACACACCCAGGTACACACCCACACACCCAGGTACGTACACACACACACACACACACACACACACACACACACACACACAGGTACACACACACACACCCAGGTACACACACACACACCCAGGTACACACACACACACACCCAGGTATACACACACACACCCACACACCCAGGTACACACCCACACACCCAGGTACACACACACACACCCACACACCCAGGTACACACACACACACCCAGGTACACACACACACCCACACACCCAGGTACACCCAGGTACACACACACACACACACACACACCCAGGTACACACACACACCCAGGTACACACACACCCACCCAGGTACACACACCCAGGTACACACACCCAGGTACACACACACACACACGTACACACACACCCAGGTACACACACACACACCCAGGTGTACACACACACACCCAGGTGTACACACACCCACACACCCAGGTACACACACACACACACCCAGGTACACACACACCCAGGTACACACACACCCAGGTACACACGCACACACACCCAGGTACACACACACACCCAGGTACACACACACACCCCCAGGTACACACACACACACCCCCAGGTACACACACACACACCCCCAGGTACACACACCCAGGTACACACACCCAGGTACACACACACCCAGGTACACACACACCCAGGTACACACGCACACACGCACACACACCCAGGTACACACACGCACACACACCCAGGTACACGCACACACACCCAGGTACACACACGCACACACACCCAGGTACACGCACACACACCCAGGTACACACACGCACACACACCCAGGTACACGCACACACACCCAGGTACACACACGTGTACACACACACACACACACCCAGGTACACACACACCCAGGTACACACACACACACACACCCAGGTACACACACTCCCCAAACCATGGTACACATACACACACACCCAGGTACACACACACACACCCAGGTACACACACACACACACACCCAGGTACACACACACACACCCAGGTACACACCCAGGTACACACACACACACCCAGGTGCGCACACACACACACACCCAGGTGCGCACACACACACACCCAGGTACACACACACACACACACCCAGGTACACACACACACACACACCCAGGTACACACACACACACGCACACCCAGGTACACACACACACACCCAGGTACACACACACACACACAGGTACACACACACACACACACACACCCAGGTACACACACACACACACACACACCCAGGTACACACACTCCCCAAACCATGGTACACATACACACACACCCAGGTACACACACACCCAGGTACACACACACACCCAGGTACACACACACACACACACACCCAGGTCCAGGTACACACACACACACACACCCAGGTACACACACACACACACACACACACCCAGGTACACACACACACACACACACACCCAGGTACACACACACACACACACCAGGTACACACACACACACACACCCAG